>NW_017670482.1:79995-178203 GCF_001879085.1 Nicotiana attenuata
TGGGGGAACACACACCACGCTTGGAGGAGGCTTCTAACTAGTTTTCTTCTCTTCTCTTCCTTTAATTTCATAGTTTATTTGTTCTAGAGTTTTTGGGTGCTACATGAACGTTGTAGTTTGAAGCTTGAATTGTTCTTATTATTTTATCATATTGGTTTATTTATTCAATCTTGCGCTTAATTATTTGATTGCTTGATCACCAATTGAATACTATCTACGAATCTAGGATTGAACTGGGGAGAGAAAATTCTATATTGCATATAAGATTGAGTAGAGCAAGATCTTAACTCTTAGGGGGAGCGGAATTGCGGTTAGGATAGGAATATACCTAATCGCCTTGCTTGGTTATTATACGGGAATTATAAATGCGTTCTTGTTAATCCTAATTCCATAGGAATATAGGTGCTAGGTTAGCTTGAATAGGCGAGTTGTACTTCGGGAGAAGGCTACGAGCAATATTAACCCCGTCAATCAATAAACTAGATAAATTAATTAGACAATTTAGGTAGAAAACTCAACGGGATTGTTAGCCAACCCATAGCTCTAGAATATTCACTCACATTGAATTCGTCTCTATAATTTACCAACTTTTTTCTTTAATCTCTTAGTTTACTACTCTAGATTATCTTTAGTTAAATATTCGTACTTTAGAATTCTCTTGAATAGATTAATTGTTTGGGTTTAATTTAGGTTATAGTTAATCACAAGTCCCTGTGGGTACGATATCTGGACTTACAATCCTATATTACTTGTCGACTACGTATACTTGCGTGTGCGCTTGGGAGCTCGATATGATTCAATTAATCCTTTCACAGATCTCACGCGTAGCGGATCTAATTTAGTGTATGAACTGTTTCTTTTTCTTTTTTTGGGGTAAATGGGTCATTAATGGACTCTTCACGACGTTGTGCAGTATTGACGGATAAGATCAATAGACTTTTCACGACGTTTCTGCCCTTTTACTTGGAGAAAATAATTATGATCGAGAAGACTATCTTATTATCATCTTCAATCTATTATTTTGTGGACAGAAAATTAACAAAGGCCACTCTAGTCAACGTCCAAATAATGGCATAAACACAAGGTTTACCCTTGCACGTTAGTCCCTTTCAATAATCAATAAACCACCAAAAATAGAAGAAGAAAATGAAATTTTGGTGTAGTATATTGTATTATTTGTATATTTTATAGTATTAGATTTGTGAGGACCACATCGTATCAAAATCTGAAAGCTTATTGGTGGAGTAGATTTTCTCATATCCTAAACCAGCCAAGTTGGCATATGATGATCGGTCCTCAAAATAACCATCCCCTTAATGAAAAAACAAGAAATGAAGCAAAAAGGTACGGAGTATCTTATTATAATTCTATGCACAGAACTTTATGTTTCGAAGTTCATTATTTTAAGCATGAACTGGGACTCGGGATCCCACTATGAATAGAAAATTGAACAAGATTAATACTTTAACCTGGCTTATGTTGCATTATATTTTGGATCCGGATTCCGAGATATTAAATTTATTTTTATTTTGTAACATCTTGTAAAATTTCGAAGTATTTAAAGACCATAAGAACATCGACATGTGCTATTATATTAATTTGCATATGAATGACGGCTAATGATATAAAGAATATTACTTAAACATCGTAATATGTGTACGAGATGTATTAGAAACAGTTTATAGTATAAGAAGAGCCCTAACACGAAGTCAAGTTAAAAATTATATTGATGATTAAAGTTTCAAATGAGTTTGCACAAATTTCGATTTCAAATGAGCACAACTTTCAAGATATGAAGAGTTATTTGATGACCCGATAGGTCATCTTATGTTTTAAAACCTAATTCCGCGTTTCAAAGCTTTAAATACCTCATTTTATTCCTCCTTGATTTGCGTGCGCATTCCGGGCGTGTTTTCGGAAAGCTTTTATGTTAAAAAATGAGAAAATTTTAAAATTCATTTGAGTTGACTTCGGTCAACGTTTTGAGCAAACGGACCCGGATTCGTGTTTTGACAGTCCCGATGAGTCCGTATCGTGATTTGGGACTTGGGCGTATGCCCGGAATCAAATTCGGAAGTCCCTACCCCGAGTTATCGGACTTTGTAGAAAACTTAAAGTTAAAGGCTTAATGAATTTGAAATATTTGATCAATGGTTGACTTTTTGGATATCGGGTCCGTATTTTGGTTCTGGAACCCAGTATAGGTCCAACACCATATTTATGACTTGCCTGTCGAATTTGGTGAGAAACGATGTTGGTTTGACGTGATTCGGACGTCCAGTTGTGAAAATAGAAGAAAGTTTTCTTGAAAATTTCATTTGATTTGGTGTTCAATCTGTAGTTCTTGGTGTTATTTTGGCGATTTGATCGCGCGAGCAAGTTTGTATGATATTTTTAGACCTACGTGCACTTTTCGTTTAGAGCCCTGAGTGCTTGGGTGAGTTTTGGATAGGTTACGGAGTGAAATTTGGACTTAGAACATTGCTGATTTTTGAATAGGTTACGAGGTCAGGCTTCGCATTTGCGGCCACTGATGAATTCGCATTTGCGATCTACTCATCGCATTTGCGAAGAGTAGCTGGGAGGCTAGAGTTCGCATTTGCGAACTATTCTTCGCATTTGCGAAGTGGGGCCGGGCAAGCAGTGATCACAATTGCGATCAAATGGTCGCAATTGTGGAAGGGTTAGAGTTCGGATTTGCGAACTATTCTTCGCATTTGCGAAGAAAGCAGAGATGGGAAGGACTTCGCATTTGCGATGGTTTCTTTGCATTTGCGGGGTTTGCATTTGTGAACCCTAGGTCGCAAATGCGACATCTGCAACTGATCAAAATGGGACTTAGACAGGATTTTTGGTTCATTCTTTAAAATTTCAAACTTAGAAACCCTAGAGGCGATTTTCAAAAGGCTCTTCTTCCCCAAATCATTGGTATGTGATTCTAAACTAGTTTCTTTCAATCTTCACTACTTTTCCTAAGATTTCAACCAAAAATCTTGTATTTTCATGGTGAAAATTGGGGGTTTGGGTGAAATTAGGGATTTTTATAAAATGGGAATCTAGACCTCAAATTGAGGCCGAATTCCAAAACAAATTACATAACCGGGCTTGGGAGTGAATGGGTAATCGGGTTTTGGTCTGAATTTCGGGTTTGGACCAAGCGGGCCCGGGAGTTATCTTTTGTTGACTTTTTCAATAATGACCTAAATTGAATTCTTTGCAATCGTGGGTAGTTCCTAAGGCTTAATTTGAATCGTTTGATTTATAATTTGCTAGATTCTATTGGTTCGGAGGCTTGTTTGAAAGGAAAATTTGTGGTTGAGCTTTGAGTTTGGTCTTTGGAGTGAGGTAAGTGTCGTGGTTAACCATGACTTGAGGGATTAGGACTTATTTGACTATTTGATACATGTTTAGATGTTGGGTACAACGTATATGTGAGGTGACGAGTACTTATGCGTTGTTGTCGGGTTATAGCACAAGAGTGAGACTTGTTCTTTGCAATTGTTGCTTCCCTTGATCATGTTATCCATGCTTAGACTAGTTAATTGTTAAATTGATCGTTCTTATCATGTTAATGAGCATTGGTGATAATTGAGTATTGATTCCAAGTTGAGATTTGGTATTGTGGAACCGTTGTTGAAGTAAGGCTTGTACTTGTTGATCATATCTCCCTATTATTATTTGTTCATTGTTATGTGGTTAGGGAGAGTGTTAATACACGAAGAGTGATGCTGTGCCATATGTGAGTGCTAATGCATGAAGGGTGATGCCGTGCTATATTTGTGAGTGTTAATGCACGAAGGGTGATACCGTGCCATGTTATGAGAGTTAATGCACGAAGGGTGATGCCATGGCGTTTCTATTGATTTATACTGTGAGGGAGAGTAAAAGCACGAAAGGTGATTCCGTGCTTTTATCAATGTTTCATTTTGAGGCTGAGAGTAAAAGCACGAAGGGTGATGCAGTGCAATTTTCTTCATTGTGTTTAATTGTTCCTTACTGGTTAAAGGCATATTGACTGTTCTGGTTATCATTCCGCTATAATTCTCGTATTTTGTATTCCCCCTTAACATGTCCCCTCCCAATATTACCTGTCTAGCTTTTATTTGTTGTTATCTCATACATATACTGTTATTTGCACAATTTTATTATGTAGGTGTCTTGTCATATCCTCGTCACTACTTCCTTGAGGTTAGGCTCGACACTTACGAGTACTGGGGTCGGTTGTACATATACTACACTCTGCACTTATTGTGCAGATTTTGATACCGGCCCTAGCTGTCTCTAAGTTGGAGCAGCTTGGATCTTTTTATTCAGAGACTCAAGGTAGATCTGCAGACCTTGAAGTCCCCTTCTGTTTTCTCATTTTACTATTTCTTTTCCTTCAAAACAGTTGTATTTCTTCCAGACTTTATTTGTAGTAAAAATCTAGAAGCTCGTGAGTTGTGACTCCAGATTGTCATTGTAGTAGATATTGGGCTTTATGTTATTCCCCACTTGATTTTATCTCATTTGGGTTTAATTGACTTTATATGTTGAATTTGAATGAAAATTGACTTAACTGTTCCCTAACGTTGGCTTGCCTAGCAAGTGAAATATTAGGCGCCATTACGGTCCCGAAGGTGGGAATTCTGGGCCGTGACAAGTTATGTGGTGAATGACCTATCATATGAAATCTTTATGTGTATAGTTTCTAATGCTTTAAACCATTCATCATTTGGATATTCCTACAAAATATTATGAGCTTTTTACAAAAGGGCGCTGAAGCAGCATCGGAGCCTGCATGGCTAAAAATAGTAGCTCCCTTCCACCCTTGTGTAGCTACATACCCATAAGATTTATTTAAAAAAAGTGCTTGAGGGTTAAAGAATTAAATCCTAGAGAGGTCGAGAAGCTCTTCAACGATGGATACACTTCAAGGTAAGTTCTGGTACAAGAATGATTAAGTAACATCATTTGATGTTAACACTAATATTATTATGGATCAAATTCACATAAAATAGGTTGAATCTTCAAGTACATCAAAAAGAGGAAAAGTGAGATTCTTCCTCCAAAAGTTAATTTATTTACTTGAGTTTCATATATATGATATATCAAAGTATGTGTAGCATATTATGAAGTTTATTTGAAGTTGTAATGGTGTATTGAATGAACCCCGGAAGTGGGTCTTGAATATAATATTTTGAATGAAGAAGAAGTTGAATAATGGTAGGTTGATGCAAATAAAATTATTTTGAGTTTCTATTGATTTCTATAGACTTAATAACCTAATTGATGAATAAATTGAAGGGGGAATCGCTATTTGGCTAAGAAATAATACTAGTTCTTGAATTGAATGTTCTTGAACCTAGAGTTTTATTGGAGAAGTCGACGATGTTGGGTAATTAATATAGTATCATTTATAACTTCAAATGAGTATTAAATTGTCACGATCCCAATTTTCCTCTGTAAGATGCCGTGATTGGACCTAGTCTCTAAGACTAGGTAAGACTAACATACAAGCAGAATATAATTGAAATATTGATAGAACTCTCAAATAACTCAACCACTATCATAAAAGAATTCCGTAACTCAACAGAAATAAACTCCCAAAATTTGGTGATATCAAATCACAGGCTCTACAAGAAAGTACTAAACATCCATATACAACAATGTCTATAAAAAGGAAAAAAATGAAGTAGAACTAGATAGAGGGTGATTCCGAGGCCTGCGGACGCCGGCAAGTATACCTTGAAGTCTCCAATCTGAGCTCGAACTCAATGGTGCCTTGGCTGGTAAGAGGTACCTGAATCTGCACAAAAAGATATACATAAGCTTAGCATGAGTACACCACAACGATACCCAGTAAGTGCCAAACCTAACCTCGGTAGAGTAGTGACGAGGTCAGGTCAAGACCCTATTGTAATAAATAATAAAACCGAACAAGTATATGAAAGTGTAATAATGATAAATATGGGAAATGAACAGCAAAAAATATACCAAGAATAGCTACACGGAACTAAGGAAAATATGGCACCACGGAAGAAAACAAGGAATAATATACCAAGGAAATCAAAGCAGCCAAAACACAAATGATGTAGTAGAAAAGTATCAACAAGAATCACTACCGAGGTATCGCCTCGTAGTCTCATATCACAAAACAATTCACAATATTTCCTTATATCACCGCGGGAGCGTTGCATTTAGTGTTGAAAATCATTTTTTACGAAATAGCTACCCGCGTTTTAGCCCACCTTATCACATCGCGTGGCTTCAAGTAGTTCCCCTACTAGCAACATGCGTATCAAGCTCACCTTATCTCACTGCATGCGTTTCAACACCAATCCGTATACTACCGCATGTGTATCAATATCACAATGTATCACAAATCGCACCTTAAGTGCCCAATATCACAACTTGCCAAAGAAGTAAAAAATAATAGTGTTCTCACAATAAATAGCCCATGGCTCAACCACAATATGCACAAGAGTCTCACAAATAATAATCGAAAGTGAATAACTCAACAAGAATGGTATTTCACAACTTTACAACTTTGCCTCAATGTGAATCACGACCTTTATTACTCAATACTAATTTCAACAAAAAGATATTCCAAGAAATAACAACTTCAAATAAGGTACTTAACAGTTAAATAATGAATAAGGAACATAGAGAACAATAAATTCAGCCGGACATGTAAAGACAATTAGCAAGTAAGAGCTAAGACAAGTATTAACGATGTCAAATAGAGCATGTGAAGATGGACTAATGATGATGAAGATAACATACTATGGAAACTCAATTAAGGCATGAAAGGAATCTGCATAGCTAAAACCGGTCCATTACTACATTTAGCCCATGTACACACTCATCACCTTGCGTACACAACTTTCACATATCACAATTTACACAAACAACACCAATCCTAAGGGGTAATTCTTTCACACAAAGTTATGCTAAATACTTAACTCAAAATACGCTAACCCAATCTACTAGTAAGCATTTCCCTCGATTATCCAACTCCGAACGACTCGAATCTAGCCAAAACAACTTCATACTATAAATATAAACTATAGGAAGATATTCCAAACAATAAAGTTGCAATCTTTACAGAGAAAGAATAAGTCAACTCAAAAAGTCAACCCCAGGCTCGCCTCTCGGAACCTGACCAAAATTACAAAATTCGAACATCCATTCGATAACCAGTCCAACCATACAAGAATTACTCAAATCCAACTTCAAGTCGCCTTTCAAATCCCCAAAATTTAGTCTATGAAGTTTTCACAATTTTTCCCCAAATTTCAAACTCAAATCACTAATTAAATGATGAAAATAACAATGGATTCATGTAATATAGTCAAATTTGGGTTAGAATCACTTATCCCGATGATTTCCTTAAAAATACCTCAAATAATCGCCACAAACCGAGCTCTCTAGGTCCAAAGATGGAAAATGAAATAAAACCCTCGACCTAAGCCTTTTTCTGCCTAGAGATTTCGCATCTACGAACCTATAGCCGCATCTGCGGCTCCGCACCTGCTGAATTTCCATAGCAGGTGCGGTCCTCACTGAGGTCCAGCACTCTCCACTTCTGCGGACAAAACGCGCATCTGTGCTTCCGCTCATGCGGACATAGGAGCACTTCTGCGCACACGCTCCTGCGGACAATGTCAGCTTTTGCGACAACGGACCAAACTAGCCCAGTCGACACCAACTCTTCCGCACCTGCGGACTCACAGATGCGGAAGTCTCCTCGTATCTGCAGCCACAACCAAGGCCACTCAAGGCCATTTCTGTGATGGCCCCCCTTGCACCTGCGTGTCTGCACCTGCGGCCAAACCCTCCGCAGGTGCAATGACACCAGAACATCAGCACATCAGCAAAACACTAAGTCCAAAAATGATCCGATTTCGATCCGATTCACACTCGGGCCCCCCGGGACCTAGTCCGAATATATCAACAAGTTCCAAAATACATAACGTACCTATTCGAGGCCAAAAATAACATCAAACAATATCGATTCAACGAATCGCAACCCAATTCAAGCCTATTGAAACTATGACATCCGACTTCCAAAACTAACTCCGAATCATATCAAAACAACTCCGATTAACCTTAAATTTTGCACACAAGTCATAAATGACATGACGGACCAATTCCAAATTTCAGAAT
The DNA here is from genome assembly GCF_001879085.1 of Nicotiana attenuata. Lineage (NCBI taxonomy): Eukaryota > Viridiplantae > Streptophyta > Magnoliopsida > Solanales > Solanaceae > Nicotiana > Nicotiana attenuata. The sequence continues at coordinate 88,144 of NW_017670482.1, forward strand.
CGAAATTCGACCCCAATATAAATAAAGTCATTTCCCAGTCAAACTTCTCAACCTTTCAAACCTTCAACTTTCTAACTTTCGCCAATTCAAGCCGAAATGACCTAAGGACCTCCAAATCAACATCCGGACACGCTACTAGGTCCAAAATCACCATACGGAGCTATTGGAACCGACAAAACTCCATTATGGTTTCGTCTACACAAAAGTCAAACTATTGTTAACTCTATCAACTTAAGCCTCCAACTTAGGGACTATGTGTCCCATTTCACTTCGAAACTCACCAGAACCGAAACCAAACATCCCCGGCAGTCACTGAACAACAATACGACAAAGAAGAGGCAATAAATAGGGGAATGGGGCTAAAATACTCAAAATAATCGGCCCATCGTCTCCTTGACTGGTTAACCCTCTACTAAACCTTTACTGAAGCAATGCCCTTCGATCTCAACATTCGGACCTGCCTGTCCAAGATGGCCACCGGCTTCTCAACATAAGACAAATCCTTGTCCAACTTGGCTGAGGTGAAATCCAACACATGAGACGGATCAACGTGATACTTCTGGAACATAGAAACATGGAATACTGGATGAACTACAGCTAGACTAGGTGGAGATGCAAGCTTGTAGGCCACCTCACCAATCCTCTCAAGAATCTCAAAAGGTCCGATATACCTAGGGCTCAACTTTCCCTTATTTCCGAACCTCATAACACCCTTCATCCGCTCTCCAACCATGAATACAACATCTGTCACACCTCTCTTTTTTCAACTACACCCCGTGAAGGGTATAATAAAAGGAGTTTTTTCAATTAAAGGACAATCGAAACGGGATTCATTTTATTAAGAGATTCAGAGTCGCCACTTGGGAGATTTATGGTGTCCCAAGTCACCGGTTTGAATCCCGAATCGAGGAAAGGGTTTGACTATGTTTAACAGTCGCGAACCAGAAATCCGGGTAAGGAATTCTGTTAACCCGGGAGAAGGGGTTAGGCACTCCCGAGTTCCGTGGTTCTAGCACGGTCGCTCAACTGTCATATTTGGCTTATGTCTGATTTTAATTCATGTCATCCTATAGTGCAATTTTAAAATTGTTTAACCGCTTTTAATTAGTCTTTATGAAAGTGAACGTCGTTTAAGAACGTGTTTTTGGATCACGTCACATGAAATGCACACGGATCCTCGACACCTCTTATTCAACGTTTTGGGATTTGGATTTGGGTCACATGAAATTCCCACCCGTATTTAAGAAGGTAAAATTATTAAAAGCGCGCCTAATGTGGCTAGCGTCTTGTTAACTTTGCGGGAGGCCATGAAAATTCGCAAAATGGCACGTCCCGAATTTCTAAAATATTTTTAATAAAGCATTTAAGAGGGCCTCGCAATTTATGCATTTTTGTTCGGCGAGGCTCGTCTCACTTTTTATTTAAAGGATAATCCTAAAGCAATCTATAATTTTCTATATTTGCCTCTAAAAATGAAGAAAGAGTCCTAGTCAATTAAAGAATTTCGGGCCTCGAGTTCAGGTCCGGATCCAAACAAAAGGGATAACCTCTTAATTTGAACTCGCTACCTAACTTGAAAGCCCAAACTTATGTTATACTAAACTATGAATTGAGACCTTCAAGCCATGCCCAAATTAATGGGCTAAGCGAGTTTGCCTTTGAACAATTGCAGCTGACAGGCCTCGATGCCGGCCCTTTAAAAGGGTTATCTGGGCCAGGCGCAAGCAGGAGATAGGCCCAAGCGGTTGTGGTGCTTTAAACCCATATCGAGCCCACATGCAGCGTTTATTATTGATACATTAATTAATTCTAAAATAAGGAATTCAACATAACTAACTACACCTTGGTTGTGGAATTTATCCAAAACAGCTTAAACAATAGTTAATTGACAAGGCTTACGAACTAGTTTCGAGATGAATGAAGCGTTTACCATAATCGCTTTTGATTCCTAAGAGCTAACATTTATTGTTACTAACCACAGATATTATAACTTCAGGATTACACTACCAATTATTAACATAATCGGAGATCATGTCAACTGACCTGTGCTACTCACCTTCAACAATTGAGTGCACAAGTGTTAACCACAAAGAAGGATCTATTAATCAATTTCCAAAATTCAAACTACTTACTAACATTGACTATTAAACTAGTCACTGAAATGAAACTATATTATGATGATCATCCATTTTAAACACGATGCTAAAATGAAACCAGATCTAAACTATACTATGACTAGAACTGAATAATTACAAATTTGATAGTCTGGGACAGTCCAAATCTTACAGTCCAGTTAATAAAACTATGAATATTCAATCAAATAGTAATCGAGCTATCTAGACTTAATAAGATTTCAAATTGCAATTCCAGGGCAGCAAACAAACATCAATTGTATTTCTTGTTCAACAGGCGCGGTTACATCAACATAGGCTAAGAATAGAATATAAGCAAATGAGGATTCACAGCAAAGAAAAATTAGAGGATCAGCACAGCAGTACAAGCAGCAGCAAATGAGAGTTTCCAACAGCAGCAACACAGCAAATTCAGCCCAGGAATAGACCAGTGATCCAAGTATCAAATGGAATTGAGAGATTAAATACAATAGCACCAAAATAGACCCAAAACTGACTTGCTTGGACTCCAAACCCACTCGAAATCAAACCAGGACTACTTCTGAACTTCAACAACTAGAAATTAAGTTAAACAGTGCAAACCAACCACTAAACTTGAAATTGACCTAAGAGATTGAATAAACAGTATTTTTTTTTTGGATTCTTATGTAATTTTCTATTGTTTTTGGCTTTCGAATTTTTGAATTTCTACTTTCAGATCTGGAAAACTGAAGAGTGCTTTTTGGGGGGGAACTTTTGGAGGCTCCAAACTTTCTAGAAACTTTGAGGGATTTTTCAGATGCCAAACTTGGGAATTAAGGCATTGGACGTGCCTTTTATAGGCAAAAAATGAGGGGCAGCTTCAGATATCTAGTTTTACACTTAACCCTCTATTTTCTGACTTGTTACACAAGTAACTACCTCTATTTTGCCGAAACATACACTAAAACCACATTCTAGAATAATCTAAGAGGTTCTAGTATAGTCTATTATCTTCCTATCCAGTTCCAATTACCCGTATACCCCTGAATATCTTTAGAATCACTAAACTACCCCCACTCTGATTAATCCATGGTCAACTAACAAAATATGAATTTCAGTAGTAACAATATAATCCTTAACCAACTCTTATTATTCCATCAGTTAACAAACAATAATCAACTCCAACATTTATGCTAAAAACAAACTACTAATCACACTCAAACGATACTGAATTTAGAGCAAAATCAGTGAGCAACAATTTAATTAAAAGAAAATTACGATAACAGGGGAGAGACAATTACTAAAATCATGAACTAACCTAAACATTTGCTCTAATAACAACAATTAGCTATGATTGAACTAAACAAAAAGAACACGAATCAAAATTATATTAATCAATACTGAATTAATAGCGCCAAAATATGAATTAAACTCGTAAGAACTGGAGAAAATAAGAACACAAAAAAGGAGAAACAAACTCACTGATAAAGAAACTCCGGCCAATCAACATTTCTCAATTCGCCCATTTCTGGTGACATTTGGGCTCTATTGATGATGAAATCCTTATGAGGGAAGCCCGAGGACCCTATGGTATCATTTTGGGGCAAGTTGGTGCGACTAGGGTTTTTGGCCGGTAAAAACTTTAAACCGATATTCGAATAGTTCCGGCGGGATTCGAGGGACGGGGTTAAGGGGGTTGGGGAGAAGAGGTTAAGGCGGTTCTAGGGTGTAAATTTGGTGGAGTTTGGGAGTGGTGGCGTCATGGCCGGAATTTCTTTGATCTAAGATTCGACGAGCTCCGGTAAGATTCGAAAGAAAAGGAGGGTGGATTCGGATAGAGGGGAAGAAAGAGAACAACTGGTGAAAATTTGAGGCGATTTGGACGTTGGCCGCCGCCGGCGACGATTTCCGGCCGCCGGCGCTAGGGCGGAGGGTGGTGGTGGAGGCGGAGAGGAACAGGAGTACGAGGAGGGAGGCCTTGGTCTCTAGGGTTTCAGAGACTTTAGGACACTTTTATTTAATGCCTGAGATTGAACCCAGGCCGTTGGATTGGAGTGAATAGACGGCCTGGATTAGCCGTTATCTAAACGGGGTCGTTTTTGGCATGTGGGGAAACTGGACCGGGTTTTGAGTGTAATATTGGGCCAAATTTGGACGGGTTTTTGAGCCAAATGTTTGGGCCTGAGGAATTTCAATTAAAAATGGCCCAAACAGACTTATCTTTCAATTTCTATTCTTTTTTTTCCATTTCTCTTCAAATCTTTTTTCTTTTCTTTCGCCTCAGCCCAATGAGGTAGGATACGCTTCAACACCAATTGCCCTACTTCGAATTTCCGCGGACGCACCTTCTTGTTATATGCTCTTGCCATTCTCTGTTGGTACAACTGACCGTGACATACTGCTACCAATCTCGTTTCATCAATCAAACTTAGTTGTTCCAAGCGAGCTTTAACCCATTCAACATCATCAATTTCCGCCTCGGCAATAATCCGAAGGGACGGGATTTCAACCTCTGCTGGTATTAAGGGAGTTATTTCCAACTTGAAGTGACAATCGAAACGGGAATATTTAATTAAAAAGATTCAGAGTCGCCACTTGGGAGATTTATGGTGTCCCCAGTCACCGGTTCAAATCCTGAATCGAGGAAAATGTTGACTCTATTTTACAGTCCGCGAACCAGAAATCCGGGTAAGGAATTCTGTTAACGCGGGAGAAGGTGTTAGGCAGTCCCGAGTTCTGTGGTTCTAGCACGGTCGCTCAACTGTTGTAATTGGCCTATTATCTGATTTTAGAACATTTTGAACCTATGTGCAAATTTTAAACTTTTAATCGCTTTTATTCATTTTTAAAGAAGATTGAACGTCGTTTAAAACATGTCTTCGGATCGCGTCACATGAAATGCACCCGCAATCCGAAACACATTTTGTTCAACGTCTTAGGATTTGGATTTGGGTCACATGAAATGCACACCCGAGTTTAGGAAGGTAAATTATTAAAATACGCGCCTAAAGCAGTTACGCGTTAGCAACTTTGCGAGGGCCATGAAAATTTGCTAAATGGCACGCCTCGAGTTCTAAGGATTTAAAAGAAATAATTAAATGAGGGCCACGCATTTGCGATTTTATTTGGCACGGCGCACCTCAATTCCAATTTTAAAAGGGGAATTCAAACTAAAGTTCGGAGGGCCATAAGCCATGTCTTGCCTAATATAGCACACCTCCAATCTACTTTTGAAAGCCCAATTAACTAATTAGCCCAGTCTCAAACCTGACTTCAATTTACTCCAAGATCATCCTACGGTCTAAATCAATTTTAAGACCAGTCACTAACACAATTCAAGTAATAGCTGCTTGTAAGGAAATTACTGACTTCTTCAACCAATTAGGCATCATCAAAGAATTGTACCAAACCAACTAATAACAACTGTAACACAAATGAAACAAACAGATATTTTCCAAGAGATTAAACGCAACTTCATTCCTTAAAAGAGTTTTGATTTCTTTCTAATAAAAATTGAACCAAATCAGAAATGAAGAACAACGCCTATTTGACGGGGATAGACAAACCAAACTTGCTATACTGCAAGTTGCTAGCAGCTATTTTATTAATAAAAGGACATTGCATACTAATGAGAAGATTTAGTAATTCAGCTTCAACATAGAACTGAGACCGCCATCGACAACCAAATTATGACCGCTAATGACGAAGGTCAAATTATTATGATAACAATGTCGGCACAGCTATGCTCACAACTTGCCTCGCGAATGCGATGAAGAACTGAGACACCAGATACCAGCAGAATACCGCAGTGCAAAATGAAGGAAAAATAGCCCGAAATCAATCCGAAACACGTCCGAGCCCCTTGGGAGCACGTCCAAGCATACTAACAAGTCGCATAACATAACATGGACCTACTCGAGGCCTCAAAACATACATAACAACATCGAAATGACGAATCACACCTCGATTCAAGAATCAATGAACTTGAAACATCAAACTTCCACAACCGATGCTGAAACCTATCAAATCACGCCTGATTGACCTCATATTTTGCACACAAGCCACATTTGACATTACGAACTTGTTCTAACTTCCAAAATCGGAACGACCCCGCTATCAAAAAGTCCACTCTCGGTCAAACTTTCCAAAATTCTAACTTTCGCTATTTCAAGCCAAATTCTACTACGGACATCCAATCACAATTCGGACGTGCCCTAGGTCCAAAATCACCCAACGGAGCTAACGAAACCATCAAAAATTCAATCCGAGGTCAAATACCAAAAAGTCAAACTTGGTCAAACCTTTCAAATTTAAAGCTTCTAGCTGAGAACCATTCTTCCAAATCAATTCTGAATAACCTGAAAACCAAAACCCACGATTCACATAAGTCATAATACATCATACGTAGCTACTCATGCCCTCAACCAACCGAGCGAAGTAAAATTGTTCAAAACGACCGGTCGGGTCATTATACCTAGGGCTCCTTTGACCCCTAGCTCTTCTTCTAAAAATAGGGACCAGAATGAACGCATGCGTGAGCCTATGATTTCTGAAATTGTTCCTCAAGAGTTTTCTTTTTTAACAGATCATAAGATTATGAAGAATCAAGTTTCTTCTATAGCTTCTTTTAACCCTGTTGAACTTTACCCAAGTTTGATTACTCCTGGTCTTCTTTCTTTAGTTCGACGAGAATTACATTGGAAACCAGATTTCCCCATTTTAATTCCAAGTGTCAACCAAAGAATCACCTCTTACCATGCTAGTTTTTCTTTCGTGTATACCTACCCTTTTACTTTAGGGTTTAAGCCCCCATTGACCCAGTGACCATCGAGTTTTGTCGCTATTTTAATGTTTGCCTTGGCCAGATTGGTACCAATGTGTGGAGGGAAGTGGTGTGCTTTCATTATTTGTCGGGTTTAGTTTCCGCTCCTTTTACCTTCCGTCACTTACTTCACCTTTACTCTCCCAAGTTGTTTCGTGAAGGATTCTTTTACCTCGTGGCTAGAAGCAAAAGGGTTTTAGTGTCACGACCCGGATTTCCCACCCTCGGGAGTCGTGATGGCGTCTACTCGTGGAAGCTAGGCAAGCCGCGTATTGTAGAATTTCTAACTCATTTATTAGCCCTTTTTAACAATTTAAACTAACATGTGATCAATAGTGAAACATTAACGATAAATAGAAACAAGCGGAAGACTTAATCTGATAAATTAACCATAAACAGTACGACTACGCCAACATACATCTCTACCCGGAATCCGGTGTCACAATATAACGGACTATCCACGAATACTACATATAAACGTCTGAAAGAAAATTACTGTCTGTCTCGGAAGTAGATGCAAATAGAATACATATAAGGATAGAAGAGAACGCCGGGCCTGCGGACGCCTGCAGGACTACCTCGGGATCTCTAGCTGGACTGAAGGCAGCCACCCAATGCTACGGTCCAAAAGCTGTCGCTCCGGGATCTGCACATAGTGCAGAGTGTAGTATCAGCACAACCGACCCAATGTGCTGGTAAGTGCCTGGCCTAACCCTGGCGAAGTAGTGACGAGCCTAGGAACAGACTACCAAATAAACTTGTGCAGTTGTATAATATGCAGCGGAAAATAGAACAGGAATAAACAAGTACAGATGAAAGGGGGTACATGCTGCGGGGGAATATCAATACCAACAGTAATTTAAGAGAAAAGGAATAAGGAACAGTTTAGAACCTAGAGCAAAGCAATGAAGAACTCGCAGCCAATCTATAAACAATTCGTATATTCTATTGTTGCGGCACGCAACCCGAACCAAAACATAATAACACTATTGCAGCGTGCAACCCGATCCTTATCATTTATCACTGTTGCGGCGTGCAACCCGATCCATATCATTTATTACTGTTCGGTGTGCAACCCGATCCATACCATTTATTACTGTTGCGGCGTGCAACCCAATCCATATCGTTTATTACTGTTGAGGCGTGCAACCCGATCCATATCATTTATTACTGTTGCGGCGTGCAACCCGATCCATATCATTTATTACTGTTACGGCGTGCAACCCGATCCAGTTATATTATTGTTGCGGCGTGCAACCCGATCCACATATGCAGTTCAATACCAATGCACAAGTAGAGTCCTAGCAAGGGATCAATATAGAAACAACGCTATCCCGGCAAGGGAATCGACAATATAAGTAAATACATCCCGGCAAGGGAGAAATAGCTATAACCAAACTTGTTTCAACATCTAACTACCTCAACTAACACCAATACTCAATCATAAGTAATTTCCACGAGAATATTCATAATCCTTGCTCAATACGGAGAATCATCAACTTAAGCATCCGTAGTATTATTTAAGAACACAACAATTTCAATTTAAGACTCACGGTCATGATTGACACCAACATATAGATACTCGTCACCATGCCTATACGGCATACTCAACAAGTAACGTGTAGCAAATAGGACACAACTCCTAATCCCTCAAGCTAAGGTTAGACCAAACACTTACCTCGAACTTCCACGGCCAACTCAAGCCTCAAACACCGCTTTTCCTTTTGAATTTGGCTCCAAATCAATTGTATCTAGACATAATCGACTTAATAACATCAATAAACGCTAAGCAATCCAGTTCCAATGCTTAATTATAGCTTTCCAATCATTCTTCCCAAAAAGTCAAAAATCGGCCTCGGGCCCGCTTGGTCAAAGCACAAGGTTCAGACCAAAACCCGATCACCCATTCACCCACGAGCCCGAATATGTAATTAGTTTCAAAATCCGACCCCAAAACGAGGTCTAAATTCTATTTATACAAAAAGCCCTAACTCTACCCGAATCCCTAATTTTCTACCCTTAAGAACATGATTTAGGCCTAGAAATCTAATGGGTGTTAATAGAAATTGAAGAAAATGAGTCTAAGATTACGTACCTATGAATTTGTGGTAAAGCTCTCTTTCAAAAATCGCCCAATTTGGAGTTTGGAAGAAGAAGTTATGAAGTTTTTGTTAAATCACGTATGTTCTATTACTGTTTAAATGACTGGGCGGAATTGTTATCTGCGATCGCGGACAAGGGTATGTGATCGCATAGGGTAAGGGGAACTGGGCATTGTGATCGCGGAGCAGGGACTGCAATCGCACATGGGAAAATGGGTTCCCTTCCCAGGCTTGGTTTAACCCATTGCGATAGCGGAGGAAACAGTGCAATCGCATAGAACAAAAATGGACCTCCCAGAATTTACTCTACGCAATCGCGGAAGAACCTATGCGATCGCATAGCACAAAATGGACCCCCTGAAATTTACACTATGCAATCGTGAACCTCCCTATGCGATCGCATAGTACAAACACCTGGACACCAGTAGACAGCAGATTCTGCAATTTTCCTAAGTTCAAAAACCTCCCAAGACCTATCCGAAACTCACCCGAGCCCTCGGGGCTCCAAACCAAACATACATACTAACTCAAAAATATCATATGAACTTATCCGTGCGATCAAATCGCCAAAATAACATCAACAACTATGAATTTAGCATCAAAATCATGAAATTTCTTAAGAACATCAAATTTTCCAATTTTCTCAAAAACGATCCGATTCACGTCGTTTCAAGTCCGTTTCTTACCAAATTTCACAGACTCATCTTAAATAACATATAAGATCTGTACCGGGCTCCGGAACCAAAATACGGGCCCGATACCATCAAGTTTTAAACACATTTCATTTTCAAAAACTCATAAATATTCCAGAAAACAATTTTCTTTAAAAATACATTTCTCGGGCTTGGGACCTCGGAATTCGATTATGGGCATACGCCCAAGTCCCATATTTTCCTACGGACCCTCGGAGACCGTCAAAGCACGGGTCCGGGTCCTTTTACCCAAAAATATTGACCGAAGTCAACTTAATTCATTTTAAAGTTAAAATTCATCATTTTTCACAAATTTTCACATATAGGCTTCCCGGCTACGCACCCGAACTGCGCACGCAAATCGAGGTGAGACAGAAAGAGGTTTTTAAGGCCTCGAAATGCAGGATTTACTTCTAAAACAAGTGATGACCCTTTTGGGTCATCACATCCTCCACCTCTAAAACAACCATTCGTCCTCGAACGGACATAAGAAGGAAGTACCTGAGTCGGAGAAAAGGTGGGGATAGCGGCTCCGCATATCGGACTCGGACTCCCAGGTCGGTGCCTCAGCAGGCTGACCTCTCCACTGAACACGAATAGAAGGGAAACTCTTCGATCTCAACTAACGAACCTGCCGGTCTAGAATAGCTATCGGCTCCTCCTCGTATGACAAGTCCTTGTCCAACTGGACAATGCTGAAGTCTAACACGTGGGATGGATCGCCGTGATACTTCCGAAGCATGGACACATGAAACACTGGATGTACGGCTGATAAACTCAGCGGCAACGCAAGTCTGTAAGCCACCTCTCCCACTCGATCAAGAATCTCAAATGGGCCAATGAACCTAGGGCTAAGCTTGCCCTTCTTCCTAAATCTCATCACGCCCTTCATGGGTGACACTCGAAGCAGTACCCGCTCACCAACCATGAAAGCCAAATCACGAACCTTACGGTCGGCATAACTCTTTTGCCTGGCTGAGCTATACGAAACCTATCCTGAATAATCCTGACCTTGTCCAAGGCATCCTGCACTAGATCTGTACCCAACAACCGAGCCTCTCCCGGCTCAAACCATCCAACCGGCGACCGACACCGCCTACCATACAAAGCCTCATAAGGAGACACCTGGATACTCGACTGGTAGCTGTTGTTGTAGGCAAACTCTGCTAAAGGCAAAAACTGATCCCACGAGCCTCCAAAGTCAACGACACAAGCTCGGATCATATCCTCCAAAATCTGAATAGTCCGCTCGGACTGCCCGTCCGTCTGAGGATGAAACGATGTGCTCAACCCAACCCGTGTGCCCAACTCCCGCTAAACTGCTCTCCAGAAATGTGAGGTAAACTGTGTACCCCGGTCCGAAATGATAGACACGAGCGCACCATGAAGACGAAAAATCTCCCGGATATAGATCTCAGCTAACCTTTCAGAAGAATAGGAGACTGCCTAGGAATGAAATGCGCTGACTTGGTCAGCCTATCAACAATAACCCACACTGCATCGAACTTCCTCTGAGTCCGTCGAAGTCCAACAACGAAGTCCATAGTGATACGCTCCCACTTCCACTCAGGGATCTCAATCTTTCTAGAATAGACCACCAGGTCTCTGATGCTCGTACTTAACCTGCTGACAATTCAAACACCGCGCCACATATGCAACAATGTCCTTCTTCATTCTCCTCCACCAATAATGCTTCCGCAAATCCTGATACATCTTGGCGGCGCCCGGATGAATAGAGTACCGGGAACTATGGGCCTCCTCTAAAATCAACTCTCTGAGCCCATCCACATTAGGCACACAGACTCGATCCTGTAGCCTCAAAACTCCATCATCTCCTAATGTAACCTGCTTGGCACCTCCGTGCTGCACTGTATCTCTGAGACACACAAATGGGGATTATCATACTGCCGATCTCGGATACGCTCCAATAAAGAAAAGCGAGCAACTATGCAAGCTAATACATGGATGGGCTCAGAAATATCCAACCTCACAAACTGATTGGCCAAAGCCTGAACATCCAAAGCAAGCGGTCTCTCACCGACCAGGATATACACAAGACTGCCCATACTGGCTGACTTCCTACTCAAAGCAACGGCCACCACGTTGGCCTTTCCCGGATGATATAAGATGGTGATATCATAGTCTTTCAACAGCTCCAACCACCTTCTCTGCCTCAAATTTAGCTCCTTCTGCTTAAACAAGTACTGCAGACTCTTGTGATCTGTGAACACCTCACATGACATGCCATACAGATAATGCCTCCAAATCTTCAATGCGTGAACAATGGCTGCTAACTCCAAATCATGGACTAGATAGTTCTTCTCATGAATCTTCAACTGACGCGAAGCATAAGCAATGACCTTGCCATCCTGCATCATTACCGCACCAAGTCCAATACGAGAAGCATCACAATAGACTGTATATGGCCCTGAACCTATGGGCAAAACCAACGCTGGCACCGTAGCCAAAGCTGTCTTGAGCTTCAGGAAGCTCGCCTCACACTCGTACGACCACCTGAACTGGGCACCCTTCTGGGTCAACCTGGTCATCAGGGCTGCTATAGATGAAAACCCCTCCACAAACCGACGATAATAGCCTGCCAGACCTAAGAAACTCCGGATCTCTGTAGCTGATGTGGGTCGAGGCCGGTTCTTGACTTCCTCTATCTTCTTTGGATCCACCTGAATACTGTCTACTGAAACCACATGACCGAAGAAAGCAACTGAACTTAACCAGAATTCACACTTCGAAAACTTAACATACAACTGACTATCTCTCAGAGTCTGAAAAACCACTCTTAGATGCTGCTCAAATAACATCTTGGATACCGGCAATGTACTCCACATTGAATACAACCTTGTTTCGGACTTCCACAACACTACCCGTGATAAAGAGACATGCGGAAATTCATAGCCGCCCATGAAGTCGACAAGTCACGAAGCTCTCCCGCCCGCCAAGGGTTATTACCCAAGTCTTAGCAGAAACACCCTCTCACTTTCAAACACTCCCCCCAATACCATAGCACTAAACTCGGGTCTAAGAACCTCATCTCAGCCAATATAAGCAATCCATCTAACAACTCATCACGGAACCACCCAGATACTTACACTACACAATTCGTACACCAAATCAGCAATAACTCAATTACGCAACACAAATAAAGGAAAACAAAGTAGAAGAATTATCTAACAAGTACAACATGTGTGACAACAAAAGTATAGGTTTTTTAACAACTCGTCCCACAGAGGGAAGACACAACACCAAATAACACAAGGAAAGGGGTATCCCACATAACATCCGTTGCGGCGTGCAGCCCGCTCCCAAATACTCATCAAGCCAAAATGCTCGGGCTAACTGAACATATGAATACTGATATCAAGTACAATAGAGTGCGCAAATAAAACTGTGGGAAAATAATTGAAAGTGCTAGAACATCAAAAAAACAAGCACAACTAAGGTGCAATGAACAAATCAACATCACGAGGGCTACCTTGCCCGCATCGCCATAAGGCCTGAACAGAATTACAACATGCGTGGGGAATAATCATACAACCTCATCGCCTAACACAGCATAAAAGAGTAGCACATAACATAGGCTTGGGGCACAAATAATATTCATTCTGCCCGGTAACATAATCATAATGACAATCTCACAAGAGCGCTCAAACTTGATCTGATACCAGATACATATTCTCATGGAGCTTTCAAATAGCCCCCAAATCCAAATCCTGATTATTTCCAAATAGATAAATATCCTTTCCAAAAAAAAATCCACAGCGACCTATCAATCATGCATGCTATTAATTACCTCATCCTCAACGTTTCTTCACAATCTGCCAGTAGGAAATGGTCCACATATGAGGACATCTAGCCCAAAACCTCAAGAATACCAAAACTTCCATACTCAAACTCCACTATGCAAATCAAATGGCTGATATAACACTTACACCCTATCATTCTGCTGAAGCACTCATATGGAGTTTCTGGCTGCGTAACAAAACGTGAACCTCGAAGGCCTCAAACCCAGTAATCACTATGCTACCAGCCACGCACCCCGCAAACCAAACCTCAAGGTCCTTTCCAAAATGCACACTCTTCACATGTGATAGCCAACAATGTCAACACCCTATTAATTTCTGATGCCTATTCAGGAGAAGTCCACAATGTACCACATATTCCTTACGCCCCTAGTAGACACTAACTCAAGCCGTAGTCAAACCATCGAGAACCCTCCGAGATCTGCCCACACGTAAATAAGCCATCAGGACTACACCTCCCCAACTCAACCGAGTCACACAAACTGTTCAATCCAAGAGTGCTCCCACAAATACCGGTAGAGAATTCCTATTCAAAGGACCAATCACTTCGTTGCTATGCTGACCCAACACCACAGAGCTGACCCATTTCTTCGAATAGTCGATATGCAATAATCCCAATCAAAGTCCCAACATCGTCCCATGCAAGATCTCAGACCTTAGTCATATACAAATTCCGGGAACCTACCAACACCACACATACATATACCTCAGGCCAAAACTGATGCAAGTCTGACTATGCAATCTGAATACCGCTGATAGAATCCTCCACTTGGCGCGAAGCCATAGAAAATAATGTCCGGTGATCCACAGAGCTAACCTTCACAGCTTGTGCAACACAAATCACAAGGTACTCCAAAATCGCCAACTATCCTCAATCAACACCCACCACGCTTCTACTGCGCCCCCATATAAAAAACTGAATAGTCTCTCAATACCTCTATATCTCCAGTCTGGACAACACATTGAGAAAATGTCTGAGCATCCCTGACTCCCTTGTAGCCTGTCTGCAGCATCACGAATCACTAGCGCATAGCGGACACCGAGAGCGTAATATTACACACGAGTGGATGTAAAGGGATATAAGTTACATGCTTCGAGCTGAATCAATATCGCATGATAAGGAATGAATAGGTGTGAAGTTTTTCCTAACTCTGTAGCCTCTAGGGGATAAATACAGACGTCTCCGTGCTGATCCCTCAGACTCTACCAAGCTTGTCCGTGAATTGTGAGACCTATGTAACCTAGAGCTCTGATACCAACTTGTCACGACCCGAATTTCCCACCCTCAAGAGTCGTGATGGCGCCTACTCGTGGAAGCTAAGCAAGCCGCGTATTGTAGAATTTCTTACTCATTTATTAGCCCTTTTTAACAATTTAAACTAACATGTGATCAACAGTGAAACATTAACGATAAATAGAAACAAGCGGAAGAGTTAATCTGATAAATTAAACATAAATAGTACGACTACGCCAACATACATCTCTACCCGGAATCCGGTGTCACAATATCACGGACTGTCTACGAATAATACATACAAACGTCTGAAAGAAAAGTACTGTCAGTCTTGGAAGTAGATGAAAATAGAATACATATAAGGATAGAAGAGAACGCCGGGCCTGCGGACGCATGCAGGACTACCTCGGGATCTCTAGCTGGACTGAAGGCAGCCACCCAATGCTATGGTCCAAAAGCTGCTGCTCCAGGATCTGCACATAGTGCAGAGTGTAGTATCAGCACAATCGACCCCATGTGCTGGTAAGTGCCTGCCCTAACCCTAGCGAAGTAGTGACGAGGCTAGGACCAAACTACCAAATAAACCTGTGCAATTGTATAATATGCAGCGGAAAATAAAACAGGAATAAACAAGTAAAGATGGGAGGGGGTACATGCTGCGGGGGAATATCAATACCAACAGTAATTTAAGAGAAAGGCATAAGGAACAGTTTAGAATCTACAGCAAAGCAATGAAGAACTCGCAGCCAATCTATAAACAATTCGTATTTTCTATTGTTGCGGCGTGCAACCCGAACAAAAACATAATAACACTGTTGCGGCATGCAACCCGATCCTTATCATTTATCGGTGTTGCGGCGTGCAACCCGATCCATATCATTTATTACTGTTGCGGCGTGCAACCCGATCCATATCATTTATTACTGTTGTGGCGTGAAACCCGATTCATATCATTTATTACTGTTGCGGCGTGCAACCCGATCCATATCATTTATTACTGTTGCGGCGTGCAACCCGATCCATATCATTTATTACTGTTGCGGCGTGCAACCCGATCCATATCATTTACTACTGTTGCGGCGTGCAACCCGATCCAATTATATTATTGTTGTGGCGTGCAACCCGATCCACATATGCAGTTCAATACCAATGCACAAGTAGAGTCCTGGCAAGGGATCAATAGAGAAACAACGCTATCCGGCAAGGGAATCGAGAGTATAAGTAAAGACATCCCGGCAAGGGAGAAACAGCTGTAACCAAACTTGTTCCAACATCTAACTACCTCAACTAACACCAATACTCAATCATAAGTAATTTCCACGAGAATAATCATAATCCTTGCTCAATACAGAGAATCATCAACTTAAGCATCCGTAGTATTATTTAAGAACACAACAATTTCAATTTAAGACTCACGGTCATGCTTGACACCAACGTATAGATACTCGTCACAATGCCTATACGTCGTACTCAACAAGTAACATGTAGCAAATAGGACACAAATCCTAATCCCTCAGGCTAAGGTTAGACCAAACACTTACCTCGAACTTCCACGGTCAACTCAAGCCTCAAACACTGCTTTTCCTTTTGAATTTGGCTCCAAATTAATTGTATCTAGACATAATCGACTTAATAACATCAATAAACGCTAAGCAATCCAGTTCCAATGCTTAATTATAGCTTTCCAATCATTCTTCCCAAAAAGTCATAAATCGGCTCCGGGCCCGCTTGGTCAAAACACGAGGTTCGGACCAAAACCCGATCACACATTCACCCACGATCCCGAATATGTAATTAGTTTCGAAATCCAACCCCAAAACGAGGTTTAAATTCCATTTATACAAAAAGCCCTAACTCTACCCAAATCCCTAATTTGTGGTGAAGCTCTCTTTCAAAAATCGCCCAATTTGGAGTTTGGAAGAAGAAGTTATGAAGTTTTTGTTAAATCCCGTATGTTCTGTTACTGTTTAAATGACTTGGCGAAATTGTTCTCTGCGATCGTGGACAAGGGTATGCGATCGCATAGGGTAAGGGGAACTGGGCATTGCGATCGCAGAGCAGGGATTGCGATCGCACAGAGAAAAATGGGTTCCCTTCCCAGGCTTGGTTTAACCCATTGCGATAGCGGAGGAAACAGTGCAATCGCATAGAACAAAAATGGACCTCTCAGAATTTACTCTACGCGATCGCGGAAGAACCTATGCAATCGCGTAGCACAAAATGGACCCCCTGAAATTTACACTATGCGATCGCGAACCTCCCTATGCGATTGCATAGTACAAACACCTGGACACCAGCAGACAGCAGATTCTGCAATTTTCCTAAGTTCAAAAACCTCCCGAGACCTATCCGAAACTCACCCGAGCCCTCGGGGCTCCAAACCAAACATACATACTAACTCAAAAACATAATATGAACTTATCCGCGCGATCAAATCGCCAAAATAACATCAACAACTATGAATTTAGCATCAAAATCATGAAATTTCTTAAGAACTTCAATTTTCTAATTTTCTAAAAAACGATCCGATTCACGTCGTTTCGAGTCCGTTTCTTACGAAATTTCACAGACTCATCTTAAATCACATATAAGACCTTTACCGGGCTCCGGAACCAAAATGCGGGCCCGATACCTTCAAGTTTTAAACACATTTCATTTTCAAAAACTCATAAATATTCCAGAAAACAATTTTCTTTAAAAATTCATTTCTCGGGCTTGGGACCTCGGAATTCGATTCCGGGCATACGCCCAAGTCCCATATTTTCCAACGAACCCTCCGGGACCGTCAAATCACGGTCCGAGTCCATTTACCCAGAATGTTGACCGAAGTCAACTTAATTCATTTTAAAGTCAAAATTCATCATTTTTCACAAGTTTTCACATATTGGCTTTCCGGCTACGCGCCTAAACTGCGCACGCAAATCTAGGTGAGACAGAAAGAGGTTTTTAAGGCCTCGGAATGCAGGATTTACTTCTAATACAAGTGATGACCCTTTTGGGTCATCACATTTAGTTTTCCCCGAGGATGATCGTGGCCATGGCTGGTACGCCCGTTTTGTTGTTGCCCCCACTAGTGGGTTAGTGGGTGAAGATAACATGCCTTTTCTAGAAAAATAGAATTTTTCACATAAGTTTTTGTTTCTCTCTTTGATGCCTTGAGTTCCTTCATGTAATCACATAATCATTTTTTCAGCAACCATGGAAGTCTTTGAAGAAATTCCCGACTTCCATGCTTGGGTAGAAAATATGTTGACAGTTGCTCCTATGGACAAAAGTCTTAGAAGTTTCTTTCATAAAAATTTGGTTGGAAAGTGAAGACTCACGGTACTCTTCATCCTCGCAGTTCTTCTCCTTCTTTAACTTATTCATGTATATATTTTTCATCATCCCTTTTTTATTAGGGTCTGTTATTCGTGGCATTAGTCACGCATCTGTTCCATCAACTAGGCTTTGTGTAAGTCTTGCTCAAGAACGAATTTTGAGTGATTCTTCCTCCAAGAGAAAAACTGTTGAAGCTCGTGGGTCTGATGATGAAGAGGATGTAGAAGAAGGTTCTTTGGTGAGAAAATCGCGTGTTAGAAGATGCGTGGTTTCAGATGATGAAGCCCATGTTTCTCATGATCTCCCATCAAGTTCGATTCCCTTCAGACTTATTCATGAACCAGAGAATGCCCCTTTAGAAATTTCTGATGAAGATGTTGGTAACTCAGCTAATCCCCCCCCCCCAAGTCGTGTTGAAAGCTTATTCGCCCATGGCTTTAAGGGTGAAGAAGGCCTCGGGCCTATTTATGAAGCACTACCTCTTGCTTCCCTTCCAGTTTTATCTACTGTTAACTCCCATATGTCTTTACCTAGTGTTACTTCAGTTGTTGCTCCCACTGTTGTTCCTCATGTAGAAGCTGAGCCTTCTAGTAGCAAGCGGAAAATGAGAAAAGTTGTAATTGAGGTCCCTAAGGGCGCAAATTTATTGAGGAAGTCTGGACAAGCTGATGTGTGGCTGAAGCCATTGTCAGGACCCGTGGAGAAGAAGAAGATGGAGGGTCGCAGTTCCTTGACCTTAATGAATGACATTGTTCATTCTTCTCTTAAGGTATAAGTTTACTTACATTTCCTTCCTTCCTTTTCCTCATTCATAACTCTCCTTCTTCTACCTTTTTCGTAGATTAATTTGATAGGCACTGAGCTTATGAAAAGGGTCTCTCAGATTAATCAGCAACTAATTGAATTGCGTACTAAGGCTGAAAACTGGAGAGAACAATTTGAAGGTCTACAATTGGAAAAGGATGTTCTTGCGGAGGAGAAATGAGCTTTGGTACAGCAAATGAGAATGGTTTTCGCTGAGTTAGCGGTTGAAAAAACTTCTTCTAGTCAAGTTGAGAAAGATAAGGATAGACCGGAATCCTCTTTTGCCGAACAACTTTCCAAGGCTACTGAAGGGATAAGGAGTTTGAAAGAGCTCCTTAATCAAAAAGAGGTCTACAGGTGAATTGCTTCAGACGCTTACCCAAGCTCAGGAAGATCTCCGCGCCTTTATAGATAAAATTCAGTTACTTGAAAGTTCTCTTGCTCCTTTGAAGACAACTTATGAAGACTCGGAAGCAGAAAAGGAAGAGTTGAGAGCCGAAACTGATTAGTGGGAGAAGGATTATGAAAACCTCGAGGATAAGTCATCATTGGATGTTTTCTGGGCTTTTTTGAACACTCGCCTTGATACTTTAAGTGAAGCCAGCAAAGAAGGTTTTTACCTTAACGCTGAGATTGCTAAGGCCAGAGAAATAATTGAATAGCTCAGCAACGTCAAAGCTTTTCAACAGCTGAAGACGAAGGTTCTAAGGGTGATGGAGATGGACTTGTTCCTGGTGAAGCTGATGTTCAACCCTCTTCTTCGCAAGTCGATCCTTCTTCTCCCATTGATGATGCTCCTTAGCTTTTCCCTTATCCAGATTTTTTTTGTTGTAAGTGTTTGTTTGGAACTCCCTTGTGTTTTTTGGACAACTTTTTGGAAGGTTTTGCTGCCCCTATCTTTTTTGGGGTTATGATATAAATACCGCCACTGTTCTTTGGGTTATGATATAAATATCTTTATTACTTTTGTCGGCATACTCTGATTTCTGCCCTTTTAATTTTCGAGCTTACTCTTGCACTAAAAATTTTTTAGTGCAAGACCATAACTTTGATATACATGAATTTTTATAAAAGAGGGCCCTTTTATATTAATGACACTGATAAAGATGACGTCTCATCTTCATATTGGTGCAAATATATGAAACATGAATTAGATATGAAAAGAGAAATAATCTAAGGAACTTTTATGTTTTGAACTTTCAAATAAATAAATTTTTTATGTCGTTTTCATAATTGTTCATACAACACTTTCATAACTGCTTTTATTGTAGCAGGTTTACAAATTCGGGTCTATTTTCCTGTGAATATATTTATGGCCTTAACCTAGAAACTCGTGGGAATATATTGCATCCTTTTTGCGAGTTCAAATTCCTTTGAAAAAATTTCAAGGATTTCTTCAAGGTTTTCTATTCAGGCTGAACTATGCCCTTGGTTCCATTTCCTTACAGTGTAACATTCTATATGCATAGTCCCCCCCAGTGTTGGAGCTTTGAAGTATGAAATCTCGAACACTGGATCAACTCCTTTATTTTGGTCCTTTCACTGAAAAGGAAAATACAAGCGGGACTCGGAGATATATTCTTAGAGGATGACTGCATAACCCTTTTCCCATCAGAAAAGTTGTAACCTAGACCTAGAATAATTTATTATTCTGCGTGTCTTTCAGGTTTAATATCATCATTTTGTACGGGCTAGCTTTTTGCCTATCATCTAAAATAGTTAGTAAAATTCAAAAGAACAAAATAAAATCGAACTTGCGTGATACCTGGCCGTGGGTATTATCCTCGTTTAGAAGTAATACTTCTTCAAATGGACTGTATTCTAGTTCGATGGTAATATCTTGCCATCCATGGTTTCCAACTCGTAGTATGCCCTTTTCCAGCGATGCCTCGAACCCTATATGGGCCTTCCAAATTTTGACTCAATTTTCCTGCATTTGCCGCTTTTGTTGACCAGAACACCTTTTTGAGGACGAAGTCCCCAATCCTGAAGTACCTCAAATTAGCTTTCCTGTTGTAATATCGTTCAATCATCTGTTTTTGAGCTGCCATTCGAATCAATACTGCTTCCCTCCTTTCTTCTAGCAAATCCAAATTGCTAATTTGACTCAATTTTCCTGCATTTGCCGCTTTTGTTGACCAGAACACCTTTTTGAGGACGAAGTCCCCAATCCTGAAGTACCTCAAATTAGCTTTCCTGTTGTAATATCGTTCAATCATCTGTTTTTGAGCTGCCATTCGAATCAATACTGCTTCCCTCCTTTCTTCTAGCAAATCCAAATTTACCCGTAGCTCTTCCCCGTTCGCCTCTTCGGTGGCATGCATGTACCTCATACTTGGTTCACCTATCTCCACTGGAAGTAAATCTTTTACTCTGTATACAAGTGAAAATGGAGTCTCACCCATATTAGTTTTTGCGGTTGTGTGGTAGTCCCATAGCACCCCTGGTAATACCTCGGGCCATTTGCCATTGATTCTTCTAATCTTTTCATAATAACTTCATTTGTCGATTCAGTTTGTCTGTTGGGTACAGGGTGATAAGGTGCGGATGTAATTCGTTTAATCTGCCAACTTTGGAAGAATTCAGTGATTTTTTGCGCCTATGAATTGTGGGCCATTGTCACATACAATCTCCTTTGGAACTCCAAATCGGCGTATAATATTTCTCCAAATGAAATCCCTAACTTATTTTTCTAGCACCTATTTAAAAGCACCTGTATATACCCATTTTTAGAAATAATCTGTTAAAACTAACAAAAATCATAACTTTCCTTTAGCTTGAGGCAACGGCCTTACGATGTCCATGCCCCATTTCATGAAGGGCCATGGTGAAATAACTGAATGTAACAGCTCTGCCGGTCGGTGCATGTTATTGGCATATTGTTGACATTTATCGCACCTGGCTACAAAGTTTTTTGCTTCTTCTTCCATTTTTGGCCAATAATATCCTGGCCTTATTAATATTTTCCCCCCGGCATGATTGCCACAATGCCTCTCATGTACTTCTCTCATTACATACTCCGTTTGTGATGGTCCGAGGCATCGTGCTAAAGGTTTACCAAACATTTTACGATATAAATTCCACAAATTAAGCACTACCAGGCAGCTTTCAGTCGTAGCAATTGTGATTTCTTCTTATCTTCAAGCAAGATACCATACTGCAAAAAGTTCACGAATTCGTTCCTCCAATCCCAAGTTAAATTATTGAAATTTACCTCACTCTTGGTTTGATCGAGTGCTGAATGAAACAAATGTATAACTATGGCATTTTCTGCATTTGTTACATCTGCGATAGACGCGAGGTTTGCCAGTGCGTCTGCTTATGCATTTTCTTTCCTGGGTATTTGTACGGCTTTCCATGTCTTAATTGTCTAAGCAATTCTCGTACCTTTTCTAGGTATTGCTGCACTTGCGTCTCTCTTGATACGTAAGTCCCCTACATTTGATTAACCACCAGCTGTGAGTCACTTTTGATCATAATTTGTTTGATACCAAATTCTCATTCCAATTCCAAGCCTACAATCACAGCTTCATACTCTGTCTCATTGTTAGTGATTGGATAACATTTTATTTCTTGTCTTATGACTTCACCTGAAGGTGGAATTAAAATAATTCCTAAACCTGCTCCTTTAACATTTGAGTAACCATTAGTAAATAGAGTCCAAGTCCACAGATTAGCTCTGGTATACACCAGTTATTCCTTCTCTGTCTTAGGAACTAAATTCGTGTTAAAATCCGCTACAAAATTTGCTAACACCTGCAATTTTATTGCAGTTCTAGGTTGATATATGATATCATCATTCCTGTTTATGCAGTATGTTTCTTAGGGGGAAAGCAGTTATAACAGAAATAGGATGATATTGAAAGTAAGGTCGTAACATCCTAGATGACATAACTAACGCTAAAGCAAGCTTTCCAGGTGTGGATACCGTGTCTCAGCATCTAGTAAAGACTTAATAACATAATAAATTGGGGATTGTTTACCTTTATCTTCTCGTAACAACACCGCACTTACTGCTACTTCTGACACAACGAGGTAAATGAGCAATCTTTCACCGTCTTTTGGTTTGGCTAACAAAGGCGAATTTGATAGATACGGCTTTAGGTCCTTAAGAGCTTGTTGGCACTCGTCAGTCCATTCAAACTGATTTTGTTTTTCAGCATTGAAAAGAATTTAACACTTTTTTCTGATGACTTTGATATAAATCTCCCAGAGCTGCTATTCTGCCTGTTAATCTCTGCACTTCCTTCTTGCTCGTGAATATATCTGTATCTCCTCAATAGCTTTGATCTGTGCGTGATTCACTTCAGTACCTCTATTAGAAACAAGAAAACCTAAATACTTACCTAAAGCCATGCCAAAAGTACATTTTTCCGAGTTTAACTTCATATTGTACTTGCGGAGAATCTCAAAGGTGTCTGACAAGTGTTGAAAATTATCCTCCGTCTGTGTTGACTTGACCAACATATCGTCTATGTAGACTTTCATGGTTTTTCCCAGATGTTCTTGAAACATTTTAGTCACCAATCTTTGATATGTGGCTCCAGCATTTTTCAAGCCAAATGGTATGACTTTGTAACAATAAGTCCCCCTATCTGTGATAAACGAAGTTTTTTCTTCATCTAGAGGGTCCATTTTTATTTAATTATATCCTGAATATGCATCTCAAAATTTAAAAGTTTATGACCTGCAATAGAATCAATTAACCGATCTATATGCGGTAAAGGAAATGAATCTTTAGGACAAGCCTTATTTAAATCAGTATAGTATACACAAACTCGTAATTTTCCATTCTTTTTTGGAATCACCATGGTATTAGCTAACTAGTCAGGGTACTTTACCTCTCGTATTGAACCAATTTTTAAAAGCTTTTGTACCTCATCCTGGATCACTTGATTTTTGAAGGACCCTTGCTTCCTCTTCTTCTGCTTGACAGGTGGGTGTAATGGATCCTCATTCGGCTTGTGAGTCATCACCTTTGGTGGTATACCTGTCATATCTGAGTGCGACCAAGCAAAGCATTCTGCGTTAGCACGTAAAAATTCAATTAACTTACCTTTCATTTCTAGGCTCAAATTTGCTCCGATGTAAACTTTTCTGTCTGGCTAATGGACAAATAATATTATAGCTTCGAGCTCCTCGGTAGTTGTTTTAATATTTTTGTTTTCCTATGGCTCTTGAATCACATCGGGTCTTGAATCGACATCAGTCTGTACTTGCGTGTCTTCAGTGAGGTTTTCGCAGCAGTATCCTCAACTAAATTCTGTAATTACTATTTCGCATCTGCACCATTGGCTACCGTGCTCGCAATCACCACTGAGTTAATACTTTGTTAAACTTGTTGATCTCCACGAATTTGACGGATTCCCCACTATGAAGGAAATTTGATAACTTGATGCAATGTGGATGGGACAACGTCCATATCATGAATCCACGATCTTCCCAAAATTATATTATAGGCCATGTCTGCGTCTATCACCTGGAACTTTGTATCTTTGACGACCCCTTCTGCAAATGTGTTAAGTACAACTTCCCCTTTCGTAATAACGCTTGAATTATCAAACCCAGACAAGGATCGTGCTTTTGGTATGAACTTATCATTAGCTTGCATTTCATTCACCGCCCTCAGTAAAATGATGTTCACTGAGCTACCTAGATCAATCAAAACTCTTTTTACATTAGTATCATATACGAGTAAAGATATTACCAGTGCATCGTTGTGAGGAATCATCAAGTCGTCTGCGTCTTCATCGTCGAATGTTATATTGTCGCCATCCAAGACTTGGTGAACTCGCTTTCCGTGAGTGACTGTGACTTTTGATGTCTTTTTCGTGGTTGTATAAGTTACTCCATTGACCTCATCTCCTCTAGTTATTATGTTGACTGTTCTATTTGGTGATGGAGGTTTTGGGGGTTCCTGTCTGTTCTTCATGTATGATTGTCTTCCTTTCTCACTGAACAGATCAGTAAGATAGCCCTGCTTCAATAAATGTTCGACATATCCTTGCAAAATCCTACAATCTGTTGTTCTGTGGTCATGGTCATTATGAAACTCGCACCAGAAATCTGGATTTTTTTTGCTTGGAACTGATCTTATTTCTTTTGGCCATCGCACCTTATCCCCCGTACCTCTTAAAACAACCACTAATTCGGAGGTGCTGATGTTAAAGATGTTTTCTCCTATTCTTGCTTACGGATTGGAATCATTGCTTCGGGCATCCCGCTCCTTTTTGAACCTGGATGAAGAACTCGCATCTTTTTGCCTTGATCTTGAATCAAATCGCACATTCTTCTGTTTAGATCAAGAGTCTCACCCTACAAGTCCCATGTACGACTCGTACTTGTTTTTGCTGGACCTTCTCTCTGATTCTGAACGTCTCAAACCTGGTCTTTCATCGGCCCTTGGTTGTGCGTCCGTATCTTATTCCATCCGCATCTTCATACTGTACCTATTGTACACATCGTTCTAAGTAGTTGTAGGAAATTCTCGCAAGCTTTCTTTCAACCTCCTCGTGGCTTCTGAACTTTTCTCGTTCAAATTGCTCGCGAATGCCATAGCCACTCAGTTATCAGGTACTCGAGACAACATCATTCTCTCCCGCTGGAATCTATCTACAAATTCCATGAGCAATTCTGTACTCCCTTGTTTAACCTTAAAGATGTCTTCCATCTCTTTTTTAATTTTTTGAGCTCCCGAGTGTGCTTTAATAAATGAATTTGCAAGCTCAGCAAAAGAATCAATAGAATTTTCAGGTAAAAGAGAATACCACGTTAACGCTCCTTTTGTGATTGCTTCACCAAACCTTTTAACCAAAACCGATTTGATATCCTGCTTGGTTGAATCATTGCCTTTCACACCGATAGTGAACGCAATTACGTGATCTTGAGGGTCAGTTTCAGTTGTTCCATCATATTCGAGAATATCAGGCGTTTTAAAATTTTTGGGAATTGGTAAAGGTGCTGCATTTGGCTTCCGAGGTTGTTGTGAATACTTGTCAATATCCACCCCTTTGATCACGGGGGGCACTTCAGGTATTTGCTTTATACGATCGTTTTACTCCTTCAAATATTTTTGCAAAGTTAGCACTAAACTTTGTAAATTAGAATTATTTGGTGTACCTAATCCTCCATCACGAGATTCATTAGGAATTACTCCACTTCCAGAATTATCAAGCCCTGAGCGCGGGTTCTCCAAGGTTGTTGTATTAACTGGTGGAGGAGTTTGCGTCACATTGGATAATCCTCTGACAAAAGCTTGTAGTGCACTATTCACGTGCTCTGCAATCAATTGCTTTAGAGCATCCTGCTCCACGGTTTGGTCGTCTCCCTGCTGATCATCAACGTGTGAAGCAGACCTTTTAGGTGAACTTCCACGGGACTGCTGGGGGGATCCTGTAGGTGTGTGGTGTGGTGGAGTTCCACCTTGTTGGTTCAGGTGGTTGTTGTCGTTAGCAGTTGACATACTTGGTTGTCAAAAAATAGAATTTGGAAAGTGAACAGATTATTAGATTCTCAATAAGGAACCAATTTGTTTAACCCAAATATAGAATTCTCGGTCAAAGTCAATATTTAAAAAAAATCGGGTTACTGATAACCAAGATTTACTTCACTTTCCCTACAATTCGAAGAATAAATCAAAGAATGGAAATAATTGATAACGAAAATATGAAATAGACTGGTATTCACTCCCAAAACTACGGTTTTAGAACTTTGAGAATAAAGTAAAGAATGATTGCATAGATTTCAATAATTGTCTAATGCCCTTACAAATGAGATTTCAGTCCTTATATAGGAGCGTATAATTATAACGGTTCCCTTACTTAATTCGGGCTTACTAGTGGTATTAATTGCTTTGATTGCCCGTTACCATATACAACCGTAACAGAAACATTTATGATTAAAGATTCCTTGTAACTGTGCTGATTCCCCTTCCTTATTTATAGCAGGTTCGTGTATCTTCCCTTCTTTATAGCCTTTATTCATCTCGTTCCTGTTTTTCCTTTTACAGTTGTCAGGTCCGGCTTTTTCTTCAGTATAAGTCCGTGGGTTTTTCCCCTGTGCCTTTTCCGCATTCTTTAATTCATATAATTAAGAATGCCACTTGTCATTATATCAATGTTCCACATACCATGTCCTGTCATCCTGTTGTTAATCCACGTGTCATGTTTTTTTTCCACCAATACAGTTAGCTCATGAAAAACTATACACAAGGGATAGATTTGTAGAATGAGGAATAAGTAGCAATCAAGACTGTGTACTATGTAATGCAGTAGATGAATGCAGAGCACATATCTTATTGAGATGTTCATACTTGTCTTCAGTTTGGTCCAAACTTATGAATTAACAACATATACAGAGACAAGCAATGGGGTGGCCTAGTAATAAGACTGGGCGAGAAAGTATGCTAATGAAAGAATGCCAAAGCCCACATTTATAGAATGATATTGGCCCTAGTATATAAGGCAGGAGAGGAACAACGTAATCTTTTTCTTTTTTTGGTTTTCCACTCGGTGTCCGGTATTCACATTGGGGCTGACTAAATCCAGATTCGCGTCGGAAATTCCCACATTTGACGGTAAACGAACAATATAATCTTTCAAGGTATAAAGAGGAGCGCAGAATGCTATGCAGGATGTGCTTTGCTTGTACATAATTTTCACTTGGTAATTAAATTCGGAGGAGGAGGAAACATAAACGATAGGCAATTGCAAGATAAATCTCTGTAAATCTCTCCTTTTTTTGTTCATATGATATACATGTAACATGTGGGTAAGAAAAGTATAATCAAACAATAATAATATGAAACCATTAAAATTATCTGCATACTACATATAAATAATAAATAACGTCTTAATCGCTAAATAATGTCATCGAAGACTCCTTTGAAAGCAATATTTCACTAAACAAAGAAGCAAAATTTTCTCTATTTAATTAGTCAACCGCTAACAAACAAAAATTAAATACATGGCGAGTTTGCCTAAACATCTATGCATTATCAATTTTTTTTAATAAAATGTTTATTATATCATGGTCGGCATTATTTTGTTAGCAAGGGTCAGAAACTAGGAATGTGTTTGGTACGAAGGAAAATGTTTTCTAATTTTATATGTTTGGTTGGCTTAAATATTTTAGAAAATATTTTTCTCATGAACTCATTTTCCTCCAGTTGAAGGAATATGTTTTTCCTATCAAAAGAAAGGAAAACACTTTTCAAAACTCTTTTTCAACTTTCTCCATCCTATTTCCCATGCCCATCCACTCTACCCTCACTCACCCCACCCCCAACCCCCTACCCTCCACCACACCACACCCACCTTCCACCCCCACCCCGGACTTCACCCAACACCCACCCTAAATAGAATTATTATTAAGAGTACTCTCTTTTCATGTTGTAGATAGAGTAATTTTTTTTCAACAAAATGAGTATATTCTTTTATGTAATAAAGTATTTTTTTTCAATTCAACAAAACAAATACTTTTTTTATGATGTAGAAAAAAAGTGTTGTCTTTCATTTCAACAAACTAAGTATTTTCTTTTTTTGAAATAAAAAAGTGCTTTTTCCCAACGAGACGAGTACTTTCTTTTCATAAATTAGAAAAAATATTTTCTTTCATTTCAACAAAACGAGTACTTTCTTTTCATGATATAGAAAAAAGTATTTTATTTTACTTCAATAAACTGAGTATTTTTTTTATTCAACAAAATGAATAATTTCTTTTCGTAGAAATAATACTTTCTTTTGCACAAAATAACGTATTTTCTTTTTAGTTATCGAGCTCAAATTTCAATATTGTTCTTGTGTGAAAAAGTAAAGTAACATATAGTTTGTATGGGTTTGTATGAATTTTAAAAATAATAATTAAATTCTTGAAGAAAATAGAGTCAGGGGAGGGGGGAGGGAGGAGTACAGGAAAAATGGGGATTTTGAGAAATGTGGATTGAGAAGAGTAGTATAAAAAATTATATTTCTAATAATATTTTATACTCTCTAACCAAACACTAGAAAATATTTTTCGGAAAAGATTTTTCATTCACCAACCAAACAAAGAAAAATAAGTGATAAAATCACTCATTTTTCAAGAAAACATTTTCTAGGAAAATATTTTTCATACCAAACACACCCTAGAATTACTAAATTGTTATTCTGTTGTCGGCTAGACAGCCGTATTTCTTCACGACGAAGTTGTTTATGATCTGACCAGCAACTTGTTATTTAGTTGTCTTGAGTTGTCATCTGGATTTTAAAATTATTTCTATTATTTGGAAGATATGGTCAGCTGTTCACATTAGTTTCTAGATTAAGGCATCGTTCAGCAGAATTATTTTGAAGATTATTTAGAAGGTTTATATCGTAAATCTCACTCATATAGGTTAAAAGTGAGATAAGGAGATAATTAAAAGCTATTAATTGCAGCCCAACACTTAAATGCACGTCTATGTACCAATATTAGCTAATTTAACTCATACATTCTTAATATTAAACAATCAAAAAGGTATTTTTATGAATAAAATCCTAACGAGCCAAATTTTGTTTATTACGGTTTAGATTTATTTTCTTAGTCATGGTTTAATATTCTGTTAGTCATAGTTTACATGGAGTTTTACTCAGAGTCCTATTTAACTCGACAATTAAGTGATAATTATTTATATAACCAGAGTGATACATGTCATAAATTTGTTTATCCGGCGCCAAATGAAGCTTCTTAATTGGAGTAGAGCCCTCATTTTTCTCAAATAGAGGCGAAAGTAGCATGTTACTCTTTTGACATGGTATATAATGGAAAAATAGCATTGTATCAAAATAATTCCATTAGTTCCTCTCTAAATCACCACGTCAACATAAAAAAGAATATCTTCTAATTTATTTATCTCCTCTTAATTCTTTTCTATTAAAAGATTCTATCCACTTTTCATTGAAAGACAGCTTAGAATCTCGCAAGGCTGTGGCTATCCTGCATAGACCACATATAGAGTAGATGTCACGACTTATCAGAAGAGGAAATTTGATGATTGTAGGGGCTAAAGACCTAATAATAAATGTCAGAGGCTGGGAAGATGTAAATTCATTTTAAGTTAAAACCTTCGAGTTGGATGCAAAAGGGCAAACGAAAACCACACGAAGAAGAGGGTGCAAAACCACAACAAGGTCAAAACCACACGAAGAAGAGGGGGAAAAACCACAAAAAGGTAGACTTATAATGGTCTTAGCATCCTTTAGCTGTTAACCAACAGGCATCACGACTTGATTTCTTTCAGGGCAGATTTTGATTCATAACTTCATATAGTATTCATTCCCCCATAGGTGTATTTGCAATACAAACTACTGTTCGGTGACTCAATATTCAGCTATATGGAATACAAAAAGAATGAAAGAAAACCTTTTATACAGCAAATTTTGTTAGATTTCACCTCTCCATCATGTTCGCAAGTCCTAATTATTACTAGTAAAAAATGTACCAAACATCGAAATCACTCAGATAATGAACACAAACAATATAAAACCCAAAAAAGTGACCTTTCAGTTATAATCCACCACCATGACAGTAATAGGAGAATACAAGAAAGATACAGCCCCAAGAAACTATAAGGGACCTTGAGCTTGTGAGGGTGGTAGCATAGGCCAGCCAAGAAGTTGAGGTGAGCCAGGAGGGGATGAATGCTGACTAGGAGAGAATACACTTAATTCCACAAAGGCCCCTGAAGTAGTTTCATCCTTGTCCGTTGTTCGAAAGGAGATGGATCCTCGCTTCGTTGAGGTAGCTGAATTTCTCCCAGGACTGCTGACCATACTTCCTCCAAGGTTAGCAATTAGAGAAACAGTATCATTTTGTTCATCACTTAACCTTCTCCTAGCCTCTATATCCCTCTCTGAGCTCTTCTTCAATGCTAAAGAATCCCACACGGGCATGAAAACAAGCATGAAGATGCCCAACCCAATACAACAAAAGAAGGAAACAAAACCCACAAATGCAAGAGCTTGAAAAGGTAAATATTCTGGTTGAGTTTTAACAGTTAAACCAAGCAATAGAACCCTTATAGGAAAGAAAGCAGAAACTGATACCACTAGCATGTATACTCTCTTTTGCAGACTCCTATTGATAACCAAATGCAGGATTCTTCTACCAAGCCAGAATAAATAAGAAGTCAGTATGATGGCAAAAAGACCAAGGCAGAAAGTATTCAACAGAGGGTAAGTGCAGAGGGCAACATCCTGATCATTCGTAGATCGCTTAGCTGAACTAGTGAAATAATGCGGCAATTTGCTAATGTAATCCTTCTTAAATTGCGGTCCAGCCGTAATAAGTATGAGCTGTAGAGCAAAAACCGGTAGGCAAAAGAGAAGTATATATCCAGCTGTTTTGCCATTCCATTTCTGGCCTAAAGTTCCCGACTTCTGTAAGGACGCCCGAAGGAGAAACACAACCGTGAGGTAAAGGCAAGGTTCTGCAAAACCTAAGCTCGAAACAATGTAACACTTGCAAACAGTTTCCTGCCATTTGAAGCTAAGAGCATTCAACAATCTCCCGTCGCCTCTGAACAAGTTGAGCCGAACAACCTCCCCAAAGCCCCACCAAATTGCAAACAATATAAACGTAATACGGATAATCCAAGGACCATTAAAATAGCCAAGCTGAATATAACCTTGCCCGTAAATCCTCGTGTGAAAGTAGACCAAGTACAAGATGCAGAACAACCCAAAAAGTACCAAAATAGAAACAAGCAAAATAGTAATTACACCTAGTGCATCACTAGCAACTCTCGAATGGGGCATTACCCAAACCACAAATTGCACGCATGCTCTCTGACAGCATGGAGACCTGAAATCCCTCTACCACATGAACCACCCTCCTCACTCCTCCTCCTCAACAACAACACAAGTGAAACCACAGATTTATTCTTGTTAACACCTTTCAACCTCAAAACTACCATATATGAACAGTCCCTCAAGATCTGATCACCAACACCACCTCACACACCCCAAAATATCAATTCTACTCTCCTTTCTTCGCTCTTCTTCAACAATGAACTCTACCTATATTCACGCCCAATTCAATGTTCAACGTTATAATTGCTCTAAAGACAACCTAAAAAAACATACAAAACCATACACAAAATGATCACAATCTACATACATAAAGTACAAAACTTGCGCATTAACCTTGAAACAAACCCTAAACCAAAAAATCAACAAAAAAGTACTGACATATGCGAAAAATAGATCAATAGAAAGCTTACAGGATGAAGAACCTTGATCTGGAGAGCTCAAATTCTGAATCTTCCTGTCGCCAGAGAGAATCGCGAAAAAAAACCCTAACCAGAGAAAAAAGAGAGAGAGAGAGGATTGGTGGAAGAGAGGAGTGAGGGGAAAAATGGGGGAGAAGATAGAGGGGGGTGGGGGTAGTGTGGTAAGGGGGAGCTTTGTTGGAAACAGGCTGTCGCCAGCGAATAAACCAAACCCAGAAATGGAAATTATTATTGAGATTATAATGTAAGGAGTAATGTTTAATGGGACACAGAAAAATAAGAGAAAATAAAAATAAAATAACAGGCTGTATACAGCTGGATGATTCCGAGCCTCTAGCTTGGAATGCTCCGAGCCTAGTTGGCAACCTGACCGTGGCGGCGTTTACGGTGAATGTTCTAACTTTGATTTTTCCTCTCTTCATTTTTTTTATTTAATTCATTAATTAATACTTTGTATAGAAAATTTAAAAAAAAAGTTAGAATAGTGACAGTTGAATGGACTTTCACACCCTGGAATTACATCATACATTCGTTGGTTTTGTAGAATAAATATTTTTCTCTCTCCTTCATCAACGCATTATAAATAATCAGTTTTTTTTAAAAATTAATGTAAATATTCTTTTATACAGCTTGTCTATGAAGTATTTATAAAATCAGTTTAATGGCAAGTGAATTTTAATCATTAATGTTAATAGATAACTTTGTAAAATGTAACTAACTTATTATAATAGTTTAAATTATATTAATTGATCGTGTAAACAGTTGTTATATCGTCACTGTGTGTAAAGTAGATTCTTTTTTATATGTAGTTATTAAAAAAATATTTTGTAGATTAATTTTTCGTGTATTTGGTTAAACTTAGATAAGGTGACAGCAAAATATGTGAGATACTGCATGGTGATAAAATGTTTTGAGGGTCAATTTCAGTATTAAAAATGACAATAATGTGATAATTTCAGCAATAATATGACAGAGTTAGTTGAGATACTTTCAAAGAAGTATGCCCAGAATTAATACAAACAATTTCCTTGGTTTGAACAGAGATAAAAAAAATCCCTCCGGTTTGGAACTCTGCTCCAATCAAGTCGCCAGTTAATTACAACAACAACATACCCAGTAATATCCACACTGTGGGGTCTGGGGAGGATAGTGTATACATAGATCTTACCCCTACCTTGTGAAGATAGAGAGGATGTTTCCAATAGACCCTCGGCTCAGGAAAGCATAAGCAACATATTAATGAAAATATAGATAAGAAGGGACAGTACCAAAAGCCACATAAAAGTAGAATAAAAACAACAAGACAGTAAGGTGACAACAATGAAAAATAACTATTAGTCATAAAAACCTACTACCAACAGAAAGCGAGACTACGTGCCAATACTACTGTTATGAACACTCTAGACTACCTACTCTACTACTCTAATCCTCGACCTTCATATCTTCCTATCAAGGGTCATGTCCTCGGTCAGCTGAAGTTGCGACATGTCTTGCCTAATCACCTCTCCCCACCTCTTCTTTGGCCTACCTCTACCTCTCTGTAGGCCCTTCAATGTCAATCTCTCACACCTCATCACCGGTGTGCCTGTGCTCCTCCTCCTCACATGACCAAACCACCTAGTCGCGCGGTCGCGCTTCCCGCATGTTGTCACAAAAAACCTTATTTCTGATCCTATCTAACCTGGTGTGCCAGCACATCCATCTCAACAACCTCATCTCTGTTACCTTCATCTTCTGGACATGAGCGATCTTAACTGGCCATATACTCAGCCTCATAAAACATTATTGGTCTGACCACCACTCTGTAGAACTTACCCTTAAGTTTCGATGGTACCTTCTTGTCACATAAAACACCGGAAGCGAGTCTCCATTTCATCCATCCCGCTCCAATACGATGTGTGACATCTCCATCAATCTCCCCATCCCCCTGAATAATAGACCCAAGGTATTTAAAACTTCCTCTCCTAGGGATGACCTGCGAGTCCAGTCTTACCTCTCCTTCCCCTTCTTGAGTCTCGCCACTAAACTTACGCTCCAAGTATTCAGTCTTTGTCCTGCTCAACTTGAAACCTTTAGATTCCAGGGTCTGCCTCCATACCTCTAGTTGTGCGTTCACATCGTCTCGTGTCTCGTCAATCAGTATAATATCATCTGCAAATAGCATGCACCACGGCACCTCCCCTTGGATGTGGCACGTCAGTACGTCCATCATCAGAGCAAACAAAAAAGGGCTGAGTGCCGACCCCTGATGCAACCCCATCATAATCGAAAAATGGTCCGAGTCCCCATCCACTATCCTCACTCGGGTTTTTACTCCATCATACATGTCTTTAATCAACCTAACGTAGGCAACATGTACACCTCTAGCCTCCAAACATCTCCACAAAACCTCCCTCGGAACTTTATCGTACGCCTTTTCTAAGTCGATGAACACTATATGCAAGTCCTTCTTTCTCTGCCTATACTGCTCCATCAATCTCCTAACAAGGTGGATGGCTTCTGTAGTCGAATGGAAATAGACACACTCATCCTCACCCTTAGCTCTACCATTCTCTCCCAGGCTTTCATAGTATGTCCAAGCAGCTTGATACCTCGATAGTTATTGCAATTTTGGATATCACCCTTGTTCTTGTACACAGGAACTATCGTGCTCCACCTCCACTCATCGGGCATCTTCTTCGTTCTAAAAATGACATTAAATAACCTAGTGAGCCATTCCAAGCCTGTCTTGCCCGCACTCTTCCAAAACTCCACCGGGTTTTCATCCGGCCGGGTCGCTTTGCCCCTGATCATCTTACGCATAGCCCCCCAACTTTATCAACTCTAATCCGCCTACAGTACCCAAAGTCACAACGACTCCCAGATAGTTCCAAATCACCCAGTACAATGCTCTTGTCCCCCTCCCCGTTCAAGAGACTATGGAAGTAGGTATGCCATCTCCGACGGATAAGCCCCTCATCCAACAAAACTCTACCTTCTTCGTTCATGGTCCAAGTCTCAAGCTTTCCTTTCTCGCGTCTTGGCTAACTTGAACAACCTCTTATCCCCACATTGGCCGTCGAGTTCCTCATACAAACGACAAAAAGTTATAGTCTTTGCCGCCATAACTGCTAGCTTTGTCTCTTTTTTAGCCAACTTATAATGCTCCCTATTCGCCTTCATCTCCTCATCATCTACACTTTCCACTAGCTTCAGATATGCTACTTTCTTGGTTTTCACTTTTCCTTGCACCTCTTCATTCCACCACCAGTCTCCCTTGTGACCACCGGAGTAACCCTTGGATACCCCTAATACCTCTCTCGCAGCTTCCCTAATGCATTGCGTAGTCGTGGTCCACATAGCGCTTGCATCCCCACTAGTCCTCCATGCCCCCATAGTCACCAGCTTGACCCTCAACTCCTGCACTTTAGCTTCCGTCAAGGCTCCCCGCTTGATCCTATGTTGGCTATACATCACCCTCTTCCTTCACTTCCTTGTGATCTCAAGGTCCATGACCAGGAGCCTATGAAGAGTCAAGAGGTTCTCACTCGAGATGACCCTGCAATTCGTGCAAGTCGCCAGTTAATTATGTACTTTTTTTCATATTTGCTTTCTTAACCTTTTGTATAATTGAGAAATCTTTTAACATAAGTATCTCGGCGTTAGAAACCTGGTGGGAATAATGACATCGACGCTATATTCTTCTCTACTTAAATATCAAGTTTTATATTCTTCTCTACTAAAAATATCAAGTTTTATATTCTTCACTTAAATTTTAAGCATGAGTCTAATCCACACACTCTCCCTCTCTAACACTTATCACTAGACAAAAGCTCTCGACAAATATTTACTTTTATACTAAGGAGGGACAAGTGATAATTGGAGACTATCTGCCTATCTGGTTCTTTGAAAACAGTTTTTACCATATTAAACACGTAATATCAAACATTAAAAATGATATAATAGTACAAAATTTAGCAATGTATTAATCAAAGAATATTTCTTTATCCAGTTGATGCCCCCGAAGTGAGTTCAAATGTGCTTGAACTATTTCAAACGGTTCTTTTTGTGCAGTTTGATTACTCAAGCAAGCACCAGTTTTCTGTTAAGTTAAAGAATATAAATAAAACGAATAGAAAGGCTAGATCACTCAGCTTCATTATTGCCAATTTTCATACCTTTACCAGATTACTTCATAAGGAATTGAGATCAGTTAGTTCCTAATACTTTCTTCTTCTTCTTTCTTTTGACATGTCAAAAGAGTTTTCCTCAACCCCCCTTGGGCTTGGAGTGGTAAAAGGAGGAAGTAGATTTTTGGGCGATGTGCACAAATAGCCATTAATAGCAGATGTCTTTATTTTTAAGCCACTGTTTTAATTGTCTTTAGTTTTTAGTCACTGTTTTAATAAACTTTTACCTGCCTGGACGAAAATATCCTTTTGTTATAACCTTATATCTACGCTCCTTATTAACGATCAGCAGCAGCAACACGTAACTAACTTTCGAAGCAGCAACAGAGACTGTGATCGTCCAAAATTGCAGTAGCTTCTCTTCCGATTTCAAACTATAGCAGCAGCAGAGACTGTGATCGTCCAAAATTGCAGTAGCTTCTCGTCCAAAAATCGACATAAAATTACAGTAAGTTATGCTTTTGTGTGTTTTTGTTGATTTTTATTTCGTTACTGGGAATTTGATGCTAGGAATTTGATTTTTTTTTTCTTTTCTGGATTGATAACGTTAAGGACATCGCGGCCTGTGATTATTCTATAAATATTGAGGACATAAAGTTAAGGATTTGTTGTCCTGAATATTAAGGACATAGTGTCCTGGTTTTGCAAAAGTTCAGGACCATGAATCCTTAACTTTTGAGCTTGGAACTCAAAAGTTAAGGATTCATGGTCCTGAACTTCAAGTTTTAAGTTCAAAAGTTAAGGACACTTGGTCCTTAACTTTGATTTCCAAGTTCAAAAGTTGAGGATTCATGGTCCTGAACTTCAATTTTCAAGTTCAAAAGTTAAGGACACTTGGTCCTTAACTTTGATTTCCAAGTTCAAAAGTCAAGGACTAATGGTCCTGAAGTTTGACTTCCAAGCTCAAAAGTTAAGGATTCATGGTCCTGAACTTCAAGTTTCAAGTTCAAAAGTTAAGGACACTTGGTCCTTTACTTTGATTTCCAATTTCAAAAGTTAAGGACGCATGGTCCTGAACTTCAAGTTTGAAGTTCAAAAGTTAAGGACACTTGGTCCTGAAGTTTGAATTACAAGTTCAAAAGTTAAGGACACTTGGTCCTTAACTTTGATTTCCAAGTTCAAAAGTTAAGGACACTTGGTCCTTAACTTTAAATTTCAAGTTCAAAAGTTAAGGACGAATGGTCCTAAAGTTTGAGTTCCAAGCTCAAAAGTTTAAGGATTCATGGTCCTGAACTTCTGGTTTCAAGTTCAAAAGTTAAGGACCAAGGGTCCTTAACTTTGATTTCCAAGTTCAAAAGTTAAGGATGCATGGTCCTGAACTTAAGTTTGAAGTTCAAAAGCTAAGGACACTTGGTCCTGAAGTTTGAATTCCAAGTTCAAAAGTTAAGGACACTTGGTCCTTAACTTTGAATTCCAAGTTCAAAAGTTAAGGACACTTGGTCCTTAACTTGGCCTTGAACTTACAGTTCATGTCCTTAATTTATACAAGGATTGCTCTGTAAATATGTCCTGAATTTCCCATTCTCTTGACTTGCAGGATGGAAACAATATGTATTATAGTTGCTTTTAATGGTAG
The DNA here is from genome assembly GCF_001879085.1 of Nicotiana attenuata. Taxonomy (NCBI): domain Eukaryota; kingdom Viridiplantae; phylum Streptophyta; class Magnoliopsida; order Solanales; family Solanaceae; genus Nicotiana; species Nicotiana attenuata. Next base: position 126,021 of record NW_017670482.1, read on the forward strand.
ATGGACTACAGACTATAAGTATCTTGATCATCAAACAAAGCTTGTTCTAGTACCTAAGGCAATTCGATTTATAGATTTCATTAAACAGGTATTTGAAGTTGTTGAATTGGATAGAGACAAAATTGAAGCAATGATATGGTTTGATATCAACCTGGGAACAAGCAAGGGAATGCTTGTATCCAAAGATTTGGATCTTCACACATGTATAGAGTTACTAAAAAGTCATTCACTCTTCAAGGGCTGTCGTTTCATTGTTGATGTTTGGGAAAGAGTTTTTGGATCTACAAGCACCTTTGAACATGTCAACAGATAAAATCAACATGACAATCAAAACAAATGCCAACAGATAATGGAAATAGATATGGTTGAAGCTCAACCAATAACTGAAGAGGTGCTTCAAACATTTGATTGTATTTAAGTAGAAGGACAAAGCATTATAGAGATTGACAACGAACAAGCTTTGGGTATTCAAGTCTTAGAGAGTGCACCGTTAATAGAAGAAGTTGCTGAAATAACCTCTACTCAACTAACTAGACGAAGCTCAAATTTGAAACAAAAAGTATCCCCAACTACGATATTAAGAGAAAATGCTTCGTTGGATGAAATAAAAGTGGGATCAATATTTGACAAAAAGAAGAGTATAATTAACTATTTTTCGAATATAGCAATTAAAGGACATTTTGAATTCAAAGTTGTTAGATCAAGCTCAACAAGATATTCTTTGAAATGCAATGATGATAGGTGTGGGTGGTGTGTGCGTGCTTTAAGAGTCAAAGATTCAACACTGTTCAAGATAGTAAAGATTGTGAAAAATCATGACTGCTCAGTTAACACTATGAAAGCGGATCAAAGGCATTATTCAAAGTTGATTAGTGGTTACATTATTGACAATCTTCGAGACCCAAGGTTTGAAGTTACACCAGCTTTTGTCATGGCAGAAATGCGAAAATTGCATGGACTAGACATTGGGTATCACAAGGCGTGGCGTGCTATCCAACGCGCTTCAGCTTTAATAAGAGGACTCCTGAAGAGAATTATGAATTATTGTCTTCATACTTGTATATGATGAAAAGTAAAAACCCGGGAACATATACTAACATAAAGATAGACGACAACAACAGGTAAACAATCAAAAAAGAGATTATTAGTCTGTTTTTATAAACTATAGGACATGCTGTCCTTAAACGGTGAAAAAGTTAAGGACTTGCTGTCCTTAACTTTGATGTGTGCAGTGAAAAAGTTAAGGACGTGCGGTCCTTAACTTTGATGTGTGCAGTGAAAAAATTAAGGACACTTGGTCCTAAACTTAGAGTTGCAAGTTAAAAAATTAAGGACATGTTGTCCTTAACCAGTGAAAAAGTTAAGGACGTGTTGTCCTTAATTTTGATGTGTGCAGTGAAAAAGCTAAGGACACTTGGTCCTTAACTTAGAGTTGCAAGTTAAAAAATTAAGGACTGCATGCCCTTAACTTTTAAACTTGTAACTCTAAGTTAAGGACTACACGTCCTTAACTTTTTAACTTGTAACTCTAAGTTAAGGACCAAGTGTCCTTAACTTTTGAGCTTGTTAGTATAACTTCAGGACTACATGTCCTAAACTTTTGAGCTTGTAACCTGAAGTTTAGCACTAGCTGTCCTTAACTTATGACCTTGGTAGTCTAAGTTAAGGACAGGTTGTCCTTAACTTCTGTTAACCTTCTGTTATACTGTATTTTCAGGTTTCTTTATATGTTTTATGCATATGGATCATCAATAACTGGTTGGAATCATTGTAGACCAGTGATTACTGTTGATGCAACTTTCTTGAAGTCAAAATTTCATGGTGTTTTGATTATTTCAGTTTCAAAGGATGCAAATAACCAAATTTTCCCACTAGCCTTTGGAATTGCAGAATCTGAAAATAACAATTTCTATGAGTGGTACTTTAGTGAGCTTCGCAATGCAATTGGGAGTCGTGAGAATTTAATTTTCTTATCAGACAGGCATCAATCTATTGCATATGGCATTGCAAAGGTATATCCTGAAAGCCACCATGGGATTTGTATCTATCATTTGGAGCAGAACCTAAAGCGAAGGAAAGTGAAAAGTGAGGTCATAAAACTTTTCCAAAGTGCTGCAAGAGTATACAGGCGCAAAGAATTTGATCTATACATGTCAGATATAGCAAAAGTAGATAAGAAGACTTATGACTACTTGATGGAAGAACCACCGGAAAGATGGGCACGTTCTTGTAGTCCACGACGAAGATATGACATGCTCACAACAAACATAGTTGAGTCAGTGAATTCTGTACTATTAGAAGCAAGGGAGCTGCCTATATTAAGAATGATGGATTTCATCTAAGTAAAGCTACAACGTTGGTTTTATGAAAGAAGAAATGAAGCAGAAGGAAATTTTTATGACGTTTCTTGTTGGGTAGAAGAGGAATTGAAGAAAAAGATAGATTTAGCATTTACTTTGAATATAAGTATTATGTTCTTTGTTTAGCTTAATATTTTAATGATAATTTAACATAATGTACTAACTTAAAAAGTTTTAACATTGAAGGTCTTCCCTGTTGATTCATGGCGTTCTAGAGTTGAGGAAGAAGGAATTGCTTTCTTGGTGGACTTAAACAAAAGGACATGTGATTGTTTTCAGTTTCAATTTGATGAATTACCATGCATACATGCAATTGCAGCTATCGAGAAGAGAAACATCAAGAAGTCCAACTTTTGCTCGCACTGGTACTTAAAGAAATCTTGGCTGAAAACATATGAAAGACAAATACATCCTGTAGGACATACTGATTCTTGGATTGTACCAGAGGGTGTTAAGTCACAAATTATTAAACCTCCATATTTCAAAGTGCCACCAGGTAGAAGGCAGAAGAAAATGCATGTTCCAGCTACCGAGTCATCCAAAATAACATTCAAATGTGGTCGTTGCAGAAGAATTGGCCATAATAGAACAACTTGTATATATTCTCTGGCGGTCCATCCATTTTCAAGGAAGCATAGAGAATAGTAGATATATCAACTTATGTTTATCTACTCTTTTAAGTTTTTGCTATAAATTGGATTCATTTAGATTGTTTTTATTTGACCAGATGTCCTGAATTTTCAAAGTTTCTTTGCGCTTATGTGCTTTTTGTTTCTTTTGAGTTGCAAGTTCAAAAGTTAAGGACACTTGGTCCTGAACTTTGAATTCCAAGTTCAAAAGTTAAGGACACTTGGTCCTGAAGTTTGAGTTCCAAGTTCAAAAGTTGAGGACACTTGGTCCTTAACTTTGAATTCCAAGTTCAAAAGTTAAGGACACTTGGTCCTGAACTTTGAATTCCAAGTTAAAAAGTTAAGGACACGTGGTCCTTAACTTTGAATTCCAAGTTCAAAAGTTGAGGACACTTGGTTCTGAACTTTGAATTCCAAGTTCAAAAGTTAAGGACACTTGGTCCTTAACTTTAATTTCCAAGTTCAAAAGTTGAGGACACTTGGTCCTGAACTTTGAATTCCAAGTTAAAAAGTTAAGGACACGTGGTCCTTAACTTTGACTTCCAAGTTCAAAAGTTAAGGACACTTGGTCCTTAACTTTGAATTCCAAATTCAAAAGTTAAGGACAGATGGTGCTGAACTTAGACTTACAAGTTAAAAAGTTAAGGACATTTGGTCCTTAACTAATATTTACAAGCTCAATACACATAATTTAGGGAATGCAAATGGACAAATCAATACTTGACAAAAACAAAGAAATTGATAACATGATGCCTTTATATTACTTCTGAAACTGTAATTTGGCATAGCTGTGACAAAAAATTATACTATGCAAACAAAATAAAAGTGCCTTGTGGACAATTTACAAGATATTTCAGAATTCATATGGATTTTTTACAGCAATTTTATACAAAAAATCAACTACAGCTAACTTTCTTTACAATTAAACTACAACTCCTTTGGACAGGAAGTTTCATTTTCACTATCATAGTCGTCGCCGACATTTTCTAGTGGTGTATCATAACCATAATTTCTTTTCCACTCTCCATGTGCCCAAAGATTTGCTGCAAGTTCTTTTCTAAATTTTGTTATGTCTTCAGGTTGGAATTTCTCCACATCCTTTCCCGTCATCAACAACTCCACATACTTGATAAGGAATGCACCACAATCAGTCCTAAGAAAAATGTAAGATATGGAGTCAATTAACAATATCTTTAATAAAATAAATCTAAAGTACATATAAATTATATATCAAATGACAACACGTACGATCTAGTTTGGTTTGGTGATCTTTGCCACTGAATATCAAATTTGTTAGATGCATTTCCAAAAGACTTGTGATTTTTCTCAAACTTTGAGAACTTTAGCAAGTGGGGGATCATGCGTGCATACATTTCAATGTGATTCATTCCTGCCTCATATGGCTCACTATATATGGAATCATACACATCAATCTTTTTGTCATTCAAGTCCAATACCCCCAAAAGAAAATGTGTCACGGCATCATCATCTTCTGAAGGAAGCCGACATGGAAAAAAGATTTTGTCAACCTCTATCCAAGCAATTCCACATCTACGACTGTCACCCCACACATATGGTGTCAGAAACAATTGATTATCACCACACCAAAACTCATCTGTAGCATCTTCATTGAAATCCTTATATACAAGTGCCATATAGTTATCAAAAAGTATATTTGTAGTTGTGCAACGAAAAGGATGGGCACGAGGGTGGTAGAATTCCTTCTTTCTATAATAATACAGGACAATGTCAATATGCTTCATAAAAAGCCAAAAAAATATAACAAATCCATCAGTCATAAAAAACTAAAAATAATAAATTAATAATAAAGAAAATAAATCTATGCAAATTATCAAACCTTATCATCAAGTACAAAGCTACTATCTGAAAGCTCAAGGAAGAACATTTTGCTACTAATTTTTTTGGGTACAAATTTATATGGATTCTTTCTCACACCATTATCGTCAGCATATATATCAGTTTCTCCAATGAAAATTTTGAAAATATCAAAGTTAGAAGTTAGTCCTCATTTCCTAATTAAGGACATCTAGTTCTGAACTTAGGCTAAGAAGCTCAAAAGTTAAGGACAATAGGTCCTGAACTTAGGCTAAGAAGCTCAAAAGTTAAGGACACTTGGTCCTGAAGTTTGAATTACAAGTTTAAAAGTTAAGGACACTTGGTCCTGAACTTCAAGTTTCAAGTTGAAAGAAATTAAGGACACATGGTCCTGAACTTAGACTTACAAGTTCAAAAGTTAAGGACACTTGGTCCTGAACTTTGAGTTCCAAGTTCAAAAGTTAAGGACACTTGGTCCTGAACTTTGAGTTGCAAGTTCAAAACTTAAGGACACTTGGTCCTGAACTTAGACTTACAAGTTCAAAAGTTAAGGACACTTGGTCCTGAACTTTGAGTTCCAAGTTCATAAGTTAAGGACACTTGGTCCTGAACTTTGAGTTGCAAGTTCAAAACTTAAGGACACTTGGTCTTGAACTTAGACTTACAAGTTCAAAAGTTAAGGACACTTGGTCCTGAACTTTGAGTTGCAAGTTCAAAACTTAAGGACACTTGGTCCTGAACTTACAGTTACAAGTTAAAAGTTAAGAACAAAAGATCCTGAACTTAGACTTACAGGTTCAAAAGTTAAGGACACTTGGTCCTTAACTTTGAGTACCAAGTTCAAAAGCTAAGGACACGTGGTCCTGAACTTACATTTACAAGTTTAAAAGTTAAGGACACTTGAGCCTGAAATTAGACTTGTAATCTCAAAAGTTAAGGACAATTAACAAATAATGGAATACATTTAGGGGCTTACGCTTTTTTGCGACCTTTCCTTTTCTCCTTGCCCAACCACCCAATGAATTTCTTCAATAAGTTTGCATCATCTTTGGCATAATGAAAAATACATTTACGAGTATATTTTGATTTTATCCAGCCTGTATTCTTGGGAGTATTTTCATTGTGCGCCATCGATGTTCCTGTTTTTCTTTCTTGTTCAAAAAAAGATTTCAATTGCCAACTAAGCTTCTTATTCCTTTTCCCTCGACCAAGATCTTCTTCAACATATCCTTCACCCTCCATAGACAAACCCTCAACAATGCTACTTTGTGTAGTTGGAGGAGTAGGAGTAAGAATAGAAAATGATGGACCATCAAAACTATCTCTCTTCCTTTTCCTAGTATATTGGTTAAGGGCTTCATTTTTGTTTTGCTCTGCAGACAACACTACATATACATTAGTTTGCTACAAGTCATAAATTTTACAACGAATTGTCAAATGAAGAGACAAAAACTAAGGACATAATTTTTGAAATGTACTGGCAATTTCAATTAGGAATATAATATTTAGGACACAATTAATACCTGTGTCGTCCACGCTGCATTCTTGTACTTAACAGACAATTGAGCTGACATATTGATTGCATTTTCTTTATCTTGAAACTGTGCATTTTCTTTATCTTGCAACTGTTCTCCATGATCTTCGATTGCTAGTTCACAAGATTTTGTAAAATATTTACAAGAGTTAACATAATTAGTAATTGTTACTAATCTTTGATTAAAACAAACATGTATAAAATTAAAAAAAAATTCGTCTAACCTTTTGCAACTGTCAAGATCATGCCAGTTAAATCATTATCTACACTAGCATTTTCTTGGCTTCCAATATTGTCGGTAAGAGAGCGAGGTTGTAGAGAGATCATATGTTCCTTCTATACATTTGCAAATAATCTCACTTATGCTTGTTCCTTAGGTATTTTCTAAGTCTTGAGATTGTCCTCCACTTCTCTCTTGATAGTACACTCCGTCTTTTTCCCTTGCAGCTTCAAAAGATTTTGTAACATTTACAATTAATACCCTTTACTAATAGTTTACTAAAACTAACATTCAACATATCATGAAAATTCCATCTAACCTTGATTGGCATCATTTTGAATTCCAAATTTCTCTTTAAGTGAGAGAGGTGTAGAGAGATCATATACTCCTTCAACACATTTGCATACAATCTCACTTACACTTGTTCCCAATGGATTTTCCAAATCCTGAGATTGCACTCCACATTTACAAATTATTTCTGTTACTCCTGTCTCTTTTGGATTTTCCTAGTGTTAACATTCTACTACTTCTTGAACTTCCACTCCATCCATAGATTCTACATATATTTGTAATCACAAAAAAGTTTATATATATTACGCTATTGAATATAAATTTCAATGACAACAAATTCAAAATCTATATCTAACCTTTCCCAATTTCAGTGTCAATATCAGTTTCATCTTCTAGATGCGCATCTCTATAATCGTTTTCATAATGATCTTCTGCATGCACATCTGTATCATCACATTGATCATCACCTGCATCTTTGTTAATTGGAACAGTAGGTTCTGTATCAACCGCATCTTTACTACATGGAGCAGTAGATTCTCTCTCTATGTTCCTTTTATTAGGTTTGACAATCTTCAACAAAGTATCAATCTTTGATCCTAGGTCTTTCTTTAAATTCTGTGAAAGAAATTAAGTTAAAAAGTTAAGGACAGGTAGTCCTAAACTTCAAGTTACAAGTTAAAAAGTTAAGGACACTTGTTCCTTAACTTTGACTTCCAAGATCAAAAGTTAAGGACGAATGGTCCTGAAGTTTGAGTTCCAAGCTCAAAAGTTAAGGATTCATGGTCCTGAACTTCAAGTTTCAAGTTCAAAAGTTAAGGACACTTGCTCCTTAACTTTGGTTTCCAGGTTCAAAAGTTAAGGACACTTGGTCCTTAACTTTAAATTCCAACTTCAAAAGTTAAGGACTAATGGTCCTGAAGTTTGAGTTCCAAGCTCAAAAGTTAAGGACACTTGGTCCTGAACTTTGAGTTGCAAGTTCAAAAGGACACTTGGTCCTGAACTTTGAGTTGCAAGTTCAAAAGTTAAGGACACTTGGTCCTTAACTTTGAGTTACAAGCACTGAAATAAATGATATTACTTTGATGTCATTTTGAATCTTTTATTTTTGATATAGCTATTCTTTGATTTATTCTAGTAACTTCTGTGTGCATATCCTTTGTAAACTTCTCCGATAATCTCTGAATCAAAAACCATGAAAATAAAAAAGTCTCTTAAGCAAAAATAAATAAAAACACTAATGCTATTCAAAGACAGAAAACCTACTTTAACAATTTTCTTAAGCAAGGCTTCATCAAATTGTGTGGAGGAAGGCATTGAACTTTGATCTTGAGACAATGGATCATGCACACTAACAGGCTCCGCATCTTCTTCAACAGAAATAAATGGTACCACCTCGATCAACTTATACAACTATTATATAAGGAAAAAAAACGTAAGTTTTCAGAACTAAAACACATAAACAAAAAAAATGGCTAGTAATCAAATTAACTTACATTTTCATTATGGAAGTATTTTTTACACAGAGAATCATATTGTGGAGATTTCATATCCATATAACATAACATCCGAGGATACCCACATTCTCTGAAGTTCACAAATTGTTTTTCCTGGAAAATTGGAAATACTTCCATAATCCAAACACAAAAAGCGAAAGGGAAGCCAAGTATAGTATAAAAGTCCTTGTCTTTATCTTTATCTTTCTCTTTCTCTTTCTCATTCTCATTCTCATTGGGCTTCAAACAACTCTTCAATGATTTTATTAACATAACAAAGAGAGCCCCAGTTGAAAGAGGAGCAGAGTTCATTGTCATCTACAACTTTCATAGTTGCTCGGACACATTCCGGTTCTTGCACTTCCCCATCAAAACAGATTCAACAAAATAAATTATTGCCAACTTCACCGCATCATCATCGCTACCTACAAATGATGCAGTTGTACCATTTGGGTGACTAGTAATAAAATTAAACAAATCGCCTAACTCAATTCTATCTTTCCCATGGAAGTAGACTTTCGAAAGCCTATTCTCTTTTTCACGCACAACTGTGAAGTCCACTGAAGAAGAACATTTTAAACCAATAATTATATGAAATGCTTCACGTGTAAACTATACTTCATGGCCAAAGACCTTGAATGTCATTGAATTAGGGTCATTGCTTACAATTTTTGAAAGCAACACACAATGAATAAGTTTAAAACAGAACTTCACACTTTGCAATCGGAAAAAGTTTCCAAAAATACCATCCCTCAACTTCTTCCATTGCCTGTTCGACAAGAAATCTTTTATTGTTTCCTTATACTGTAAATCTCTTTTCCAATAACTATTTAAATTACGCCAAACATCAAAGTCGAAAACACGATCTCCTTCCATTAACACACTACAAAAGAAGTAAAAAGAACATAAAAAATTAGGACTAAAATCCAGGACCTAAGTAAAATGCATCTTAAAGTTAAAGACTTATCACTTCAAAAGTTAAGGACACTTGGTCCCGAACTTTGAATTCCAAGTTAAAAAGTTAAAGACACTTGGTCCTTAACTTTGATTTACAAGTTCAAAAGTTAAGGACACTTGGTCCTGAAGTTTGAGTTCCAAGTTCAAAAGTTAAGGACACTTGGTCCTAAAGTTTGATTTCCAAGTTCAAAAGTTGAGGACACTTGGTCCTTAACTTTGAATTCCATGTTCAAAAGTTAAGGACACTTGGTCCTGAACTTTGAATTACAAGTTCAAAAGTTAAGGACACCTGGTCCTTAACTTTGATTTTCAAGTTAAAAAGTTAAGGATACTTGGTCCTTAACTTTGAATTCCAAGTTCAAAAGTTAAGGACACTTGGTCCTGAACTTTGAATTACAAGTTCAAAAGTTAAGGACACCTGGTCCTTAACTTTGATTTCCAAGTTAAAAAGTTAAGGACACTTGGTCTTTAACTTTTATAAAAGCACAGTTAACTAAAAATTCATAAACACAGTTAGCTTATTGAATTCATACGACTATTTTTATGAAATATCCTTACATAATCAAATATATTGATTGAACCGCAAACACATTTCAATACAAAAATGTTCTGAATAACTTCCTAACAAAAATTCGCAACTTCTTCCACACTGAATCAAGTTATAATCATTATTTTCGAAATTTCCTACATACTTGATACCAAACACAACATTGATCACGATTAAAGTTATACAAAAAGAAAAATGCATAAAAGCAAAATAAAAAATATACCAGTTCGCTGGTTCGATGCAAAGAAGATGACAAAGGAGAACATATTAACTGTAACAAACTACTGAGAATCGCTGGGCAGGAACAAATCGAACAATGATTTGCATGCAAGGAACGATACTTAGGGAGCGAAATTTGTCTCTGAAATTTTGTCTCTCAAATTTTGCCTCTGAACGTATAAAATAAGGGTTTGAGAATATAAGAATAGAAGAAAGGGTAAATTTATCTTTTCAATAGTTTTAATAGAGTAGTGGCTATTTTTGCTCAGCATTAGAATTGGTGGATAAAAAATAAACACCACCTTATTTAGTGGCTACCACGCGCCATTTTTACTAGATTTTCAGCTGAGTAATTTAGGACCCGTTTATTCATATTTTTTTTTCTTTTGTCCCATTTTTTTTTCCAAATATATGTTGTCCATAAAATTTTGCAAGTTATTGGAAAATTTTCGAAAATGAGTATATCACTTTTTCAAAATTTTCAGAAGAACTTTTTTCCCACTCACAAAACTGCAACATTTTTTCAATTGAAATGCTTATCCAAACATAATTTCAAATTCCAAATATAATTTTTCAACTTAACTTCAAATACTACTTTTTCTTAAAAATTTACGATTTTTATGTCCAAACGCCTATTTAACTTATGGAGGCGGTGGGGGAAAAAATTAGCTTATGGAGGCAACAAAGTTTTGGTTCGGCAGATCTAAAATCTAAACACGAGTTATATCTTCATATTTTCATTGCATTCTTGAAATTATGAGTTCATAACTCATGTGTAGTAAATATTTTTAGTAATTTTTTGACATTTAGGTCTTTCTTTTCTGCAAAAAATAATAAGTTCAATTTAACTCAGCACCTAAATCAAGATAGTTTTTTTTGTTAAAAGAGAGGGGAATGTTCAAATTTCAGCAAAGTTTGAGTTTCAAACCAATTCATACGTTTGTGCGTTTTGTTCGAGCCCCGGGTATGGAAATATTCTTGGTAGGAAGCGCTTTCCCCGAATGAGGTCCTACGCGGCGCGAATCCGGATATAATCGGGCTCCAATGCAAGTACCGGACACCGAGTGGAAAAAAAAAAGGTTTGTGCGTTTTGTTTTAAAATATGCTAAAGCATCCTTTAAATTTAAAAAAGAACGTTAGAGTAACCAATAAAAGCTTTCTCTGTAGACATGTGATATCGCCAAAAGAGACCCACAACTCTTGTCCTCTATACAGTGCTGCTATTAGGTGCCCTTTGATTTTTGTACGGAGATGGTGACTCTCTTAAAGTATATGTCGCCATTTTGGCATCTTTTATTTGAGAAGTTTTATTTTGTGTCTCATACAACTGACACTAGTTGTATGAGGCTCCTTTTTGTCTCACAAAATTGTGGACCCTAATCTTACACTGGTGGGTCCACAGAATTCTGGGTCCACTAAACTGTGAGACACAAAGTTGCCCCATATATGAGACACAAAATAAAATTTTCCCTTTTATTTGCTTTTATATCAATGCCTATTTCAGAACTAATTTCAACAGAAGAGTCCGGTAACTAATAATGGTCATCTTCTATTTGCATATTCGACAACACAAAGATAAAAGAAAAAAATACGGACCATAAAACCGCATAAATCACCATAGCCAATTTTTTCTGAAATATAACAATATATCCAATTTCGACCTATATTATTTTTATTTCATTTATCTAAGCAATTTTTCTTCTAAGAATGTTCTTATGTTGAATCACTTGTACGCACCTAAACAAAATATTGAATATGTCATATAGAGAGAATAAAGATAGATGGACAGAGAATATAAATTGTGAAACTATTTTAATATATTTTTGAAACTATTAATATTGAAATATTAAAGCCCCGAATGAGTTGTTGGTTCATGATATTTTAATATATTTTTGAAACTATTAATATTGAAATATTAAAGCCCCGAATGAGTTGTTGGTTCATGATATATAAGTTACCTATGGTTTCTGTTTAATTATATCCTTTCAAAATTCTAAGCACACCAAATTAAATTCCTACCACACTATTTATACTTTTTTTGTTTGACCGGATAAAAAGATCGTTTAGCCATTTTCTTTTCTTCTTTAATTGAATTAACTAACCAACAGTAATCATCATAGTAATTAAATGGAATTTTAAGGACATAAAATTATATCAACACTACAAGATTCATAACTGCATTTATATTCACAAAACATCTAGTTAAGCTATGAAATAGAAATTAAAGTAATACGAAATTGAACTGCATAAACTTCAACTTATGTGTTTGCTTCCATAATTTGTGTAGATAGTTTATATGCTATCACCTAAAAAAAACCAAACAAAAAATGAGATGAACGTGAACAAAAAAAAAAATAAGAAGCTGTTATTTGCATCACTAACAAAATAGACAATAAAATAGATATACTTAGAACCTATAGTTCATATCTTAACCTAAAATCAAAACTTAATACTAATTGCAGCCTTAACTGCATATTCACAAAATCCATATGATCAAATCTCAAAAGCACAATAAAATTACATGATATATCATTAGAAGGAAAAAGGAAGCGAAAATTGAAAGCAAAAAAGGAAAGAAAGAAGAAGAAGCTCAGAGAGCATCAACAGAAATTGAGAACTCACCTGCAAGTTACAATAAGAAGAACGTTAATAATGATTCAATGTTATCCTGCCATTAAAATTGAAAGTTATTTTGGTACTTAATACATAGAAAACGCATTACTCCTCTAAAGTAGAAAGCAAAAAAAAAAAAAAAAGGGAACGGCATGGAAGATTATAATTATGAGCATATTGTTATAAATAGAATTGTATTTATGGTGAATGTCTATATTTAAGGAGATTCTAGGGTTTATTACTTGGTGGCTAAGTCACCCTCTCCCTATAAATAGAGGGTTCTATTCCATTGTAATTCATCCCAAATCAATAAGAATTCTCTCTCTCTTTCTCTGCAATATTGTTCTTCTTCTTTTATTATTTTATAACACGTTATCAGCACGAGACTCTAACCAATTGAGTAGAAGCTTTGGGATTGAGCATAATGATTGTCAATTATTCCATGAACTTCCTTCATGATTAAATTCTGGATTTAAGGTAAATATTTTACCGTATTTTTCTCTTTTATTCTATACTTTGATTTTAAGTACAAGCAAAGACAACAAAGTTTGATTATAACTCTAATGGAGTTTGTAAGAAATTATAACCACCTGAAGTGGTAAAATTTCTATGCCTCGCCATGATCAAATTCATGTATGATTATGGGCACAAAAAGTGGAAATCCGTCCCATTGAATTTGCTCCATTCTCATTCCCTTAAGAGAATGTGATAGCAGTATGTGATAAGTCTGAAAGAAGACAAAATTATCACTATGAATATATCAATGGATGTGGACGTGGCAATAGACGAAATTATAATCGTCATCATTGTGATAATGAGAATAATAAGGATTCTCAAAATAAACCTTCACTCTGTGAAAGTAATATTTGTCATCGATTTGACATGAGATTTTATAAAGCACATACAGATGACTATGGTCAATTCATGATGTGAATGTGACAACATCCGATTTATGAATACATATTCATTCTTGAAAGAATATGAACGTGCTAGTGGTAGTGAATATACCACACTCACCTCTAGAAGGAGGTTTGAGATGATATAAGAAAATAATGTTATTATTATGGCTTGAATGGTTATTGGTCACGTACCTATTGTACGCCAAAATATTTTGGTAATGTGATTATTAAAGAATAACATTAATGCAAGAAACATATCTTGCATATAATTTTGACCATAACCATAATGGTATAACTCTCTCTTTAAAAGAGATATTCACTACATGGATGTTGATGAATCTGTGGTAGTACAAATTAATTGAGAGCTCTAGAAGAGCCAATTATACTATTTTGGAGAAAATTGATTATCAATAAGACGTTGTGTTGTAGCAAGTCTCAAAGAAACTTATTGAGTTTCCAAAGTATACGTGAAAGCGGTTGATTATATTGAGACTATAAATAAAGGAAAGATTTAATATCTTTTATTACTACAACTTGTAGCGGGGTAATATGTATGTGAAAAGCTACCCGCTTTATTCTCCAATTTGTACTACATAAACAAAAAATACCACAATGAAGTGGATATTTATTGATATAAAAACCCATATCATAATAAACTTGGAGTTTATTGATAATTGCACACGTCATGGTGTAAACCTGAACTTTATTGATAATTTATCCAGTTGGCATAATTGGTTTAGCCATATCAATTTTAAGTATGATGTGCAGAAATAATAGAGAATTCACATGGGTAAATATTAAAGAACTAGAAAGTTCTTTACGAATTCTCTTACATTGCTTGTTCTCATTAATTAATAGATCAATTAAAATTGGGATTGAATCCCATGAATGCTGGAAATATCAAAGGTGAATATGGGCCCATTCACCCGCCATGTATACCAGATAAGATGCATCTATGAGATGGTTACATGTGCAATTATTATTAACCCGCAACATGGTGTTTGCGAGGTAACTTGCTCAATAATTTAATTTCGAGCATAATTTCCAGATTTTCTATTCAACAAGTTCATCTTGATAAATTGGTTTACATCATAATTGGTTTAGTAAAATAATTTATTAAGTTCCTCCACTTAATAGCTAAACTATTGCTTATGAGAACAAAGTTATATATATCAGTTTGATATACGTTATATACGAAAGTATATTATTTTCTCCCCTCACAAGTGGTTTAGGGTCAGGAACCAATTCCATCTTATTATTATTGATGTGCGGTGTATATTTTGATTAACACCATAACGCACAAAGATGGATTCTCAAAGTTGAGGAAACAAGTTAGTTTTTCTAACATGAGGGGGGAGACAAGATAAACAGTTGAGAAAAAGTTACGTATAATGAATTATCATGTGTACATCTAAGATCCTCGAATAAGATATGAACTTGAAGTTCATAAAAGGATAATTCATTTGCAATATATTGCAAAGCATGCCAAACACATTTGTTGACCCAAAGAAAGTAACTATATTCTCGTTGCAAATGCTCCTATTAAGTCCTAGAAGGACAAAGTCTATGGTACGCTTAAAGCATATAGACAAATCGGTTTCAAATAAACTTCTTGATAAAGAAGATGAGCAAATGATCTAAATGATCATAATAAAGGAGGCAAGTGATCTAGAAGATCACATGACATAATGCTTCATAAAATCTCAATAGAGGTTTAGGTACCTGAAATGAATGAAGAGATCTCTATGTTATGTCTTTATTAAAAATGTTGAAACCGATATAAAATATTTGTCGACGACATCTATGATAGCGCTAAATATATATATATGAGGATCTTAAGTCTGAAGAAACAATTCGAATAGAATTGGTTTCATATGAAAGACATGTAGTTTTGAACATGTAGTTCAAACACTTGAAAGTATAAAGTCAATGGTATGTGCAATCAGTTTTCGATATCTTATATGTCTAGCATGACATGAAAACTTGATATGCATCTAAAGTCTATTATATGACTTATATGACTTAACAATCCCTGAAGGATTTAAATTGCTTAAAGCATATAGAATTCATGGTCATGAAGTACTACATCCTCAATGCAATTTGTGCACAAATGTATCTTGCTATAACTATATGCATGATAATATGATAGCAAGAGTTTTCACCTCTATGCGAAGATATTGAGCTGACGATTCCAACAAGATCATATGAAGATAATTCATCTCTATCAAGAATGATGATTTCAAGGTGCAATATATTCATTCAAGTTAATATGCCTGATTTGTTCATTAAATCTCTACCAAAGATCTTTTGAAGATGGTGCACAAGATTGGAATGCAAATGCTTAAGGATGTGAAGTGATGCTCTCATGAGGGGGAGTTAATACGCGTTGTACTCTTTTTCCCTTACAATATTTTGTCCCATTGGGTTTTCCTTGCAAGGTTTTTAACGAGGCAACCAAAAGGCGTATTATTAGATATGTGTACTCTTTTTCCTTCTCTAGAATTTTTTTCCCACTGGGTTTTATTTTAGTTAAGGTTTTAATGAGGCACATTATCTGTTGAATAGACATTCAAGGGGGAGTGTTATAAATAGAATTGTATTTATGGTGAATGTCTATATTTAGGGAGATTCTAGGGTTTATTACTTGGTGGCTAAGTCACCCTCTCCCTATAAATAAAGGGTTCTATTCCATTGTAATTCATCCCAAATCAATAAGAATTCTCTCTCTCTTTCTCTGCAATATTGTTCTTCTTCTTTTATTATTTTATAACACATATATAGGTTTTAATACACGGCATTAGAAAGGCAGTGTTAGAACTCTATTTTTGGTTAAAAAATTTAGTACTACCAAAAGGAGAAACAGGAAAACTCAAATTTAAAGTCCTATATAAGGTAAATCCCTATACAAAGTATGCCTTTTGAGATTGGAGTCTTACGTCCGGAATTTGAACACGAATTGAATTTAGTCCTCCACTATTTAATTTACATAAATTCCATAATTCTAATCTATATCTATCTATTATTAAAAGGAAGGAAGTCATCCATGAGATTTTGCCAAGTGTCGCATGTAGAAAATGCCATGTCACAACTGTAGAATAAAATTAGCTACTTTGTTATTAATTAGTTATCTTTTGAATTTGAATTTAAAATATTTAAATATTTATATGGTAGTTATTTCAAATTTATAGGTAAATAAACATTTTAGATTAAAAATGAAATATAAGTTCAACTGAATTTTCCTTATATCTTCAAATATAAAAAATAAAAAAAGAAAATCAACACCTCAATTGCTAAAATTTCTCCTAAATCGTAGGCACAGAATAATAAGAAAAAATCAAACTTTCTTTTCCCCTCCCCCATGCGTGAGGGATAAAGAATTCCTTTTTAAGAGTGGTGTTATAACGTGATGTAACTGCATAACCATCACTATTTCTTTGAGGAAAAACTGTTCTTTTAGAAGTAGTTTCTATCTTTTTGTACATGGCCATTCACTATTTCTTTAATTCTACCTTCTCTAATCTGAAAAGCCAAGCCCCAAACAGTCTATTTTATATTGTTTAAACTTGCAAATACTTTATACTTGCAATCAACAAAGATTGGAAGGAAAAAGAATTTCTTCATGGCAAGAACATAATATCATTCGTACACCAAGAAGATGACTTCTACTGTATTTGAAATGATAGCACCAAAATAGATGACTCCTCAATGGTAAATCATTATTATCGTTGGTTTATGGGTGATCTTTTGTTATTAACAATGTGATGTCATGTGGTTAATTGTGATACAATCAATAATACATGTTGTCATTTGAGTATAGTTTTTCAGTTTTTGTTAATTTTTTAAACTATAAGAACTTGGGTAAATTTTGCTGCAACACAAATATCTATTGTTAGCAGCGTCAGAAGATTTTCCTAAATAGGTAGATAGAGCATTCGCCGCTAAAAG
Organism: Nicotiana attenuata; assembly: GCF_001879085.1. Taxonomy (NCBI): domain Eukaryota; kingdom Viridiplantae; phylum Streptophyta; class Magnoliopsida; order Solanales; family Solanaceae; genus Nicotiana; species Nicotiana attenuata. Next base: position 143,564 of record NW_017670482.1, read on the forward strand.
ATTATATATAAGTTACGATGAGTCAGTTGGTTTAAATTAAATATTAATTGGATGTATTAGAAAAATAATTATTAGAAAACTCAATAGATTTGAAACATAATAATCAAAAAACTTATGCATTAATATTTTAGACAATTAAAAGTTACTGTTTAAAATAAAATATGATAATATTTTTATTATAGGCAAATATTAATGTACAAAACATAATTTAAAATTTCATAGTAGGAAAGAGAATATATATAGAGAAAAATAAAGATAGTGTGAGGGTACTTATACGTTGAATAATTTAATATAAATAAATTAAATAATTAAATAAATACTTAAAACTATTATTAATAGATTTAAATAATAAAATATTATTAAGCTAGGTATGTTGTTGTTATTAAAAGTAAGAAGTAAGACATTAAGTCAATTGGTCAACTAATAAAAGTTCACATTACAGTATAACGATATTAAGTAATGAATAATACAATAACTATAAGCAAAGAACATAACAAAAAATTGTCTAAAAATGTAGAAGAATAAGACTTATTTGAATTTGAGATGAAACACAAAGTGGTAAGTAAGAATTTTATTAAAATAATATGATCGAATATGCTCAAACAACACATATCACAATATGACATTTTTAGTATTCTTTAATGTTGATAGCAAAACGAAATGCAAATACTAAAATCAAGGGGTTCTGTTGTTACATATATAGAAAAAGAAAATAGATCACCGATTATGACATTTTTGAAAAATAGTTTCATGTCCTGCTTCTAAAGGTTTATATTTTAAAGTTATTACAATTCAAATAATCCAAGTCAGTTTTGACATGGTTTGAAGTCCGCGCATCGCGCGAGTACTAATACTAATTATATTAAAAGGAGGATAGTGAAACATGAGATTAAGCCAAGTGGCTTATTGAGAATATGACACTTGGCGCTTTTAAGACAAAATCTAAATAAATTTAAGACAAGATCTAAATAAATTTTAAGACAAAATCTAATGAGAATCTATACAAAAATTTTGAATTGATAATGGGAAGATAAAATACTTATGTTTTTTTTCCTTAAAACTAATCAACGAGATTTCCAAATGTTAAGCTGTAGGAAAAATTCGAAATTATAATTTAGTTTTAATATGAAAGTATTTTGATTATATGAAAAATTCAAAATGGAGAAAACTAAGTACAATATTACAATAGAAAAATATATAATAATGGAATAGAGATAATATGAGGATATCAATACTTTAATAAATATAATAAACTACGTAAGTAATAAAAAATTATATTATTGATAAATTTGGAAAACTAAAATTATGAACAATAAATAAATTTTAAAAATAATTTATCAGAAGTAAGAAATATTTATGCTATATTAAAAGGAATAGTGGATAATGATATTAAGCAAAGTGTGCTAATAAAATATAATATTATTAATACAGTAATAATACTAAATAATAGATATTATGATAAAGCAAAATAAAAAACAAAAAAAAGTTATACGATGAATATTTATTTTTCTTTAATTTCATATATGTTTTATTAATAAAATAATGTACTAAGAAGTAGGATGACAGTTGTAACTATATTAATGTGATATTAATATATTAAAATATAAATCATAGTTTAAAATAATTAATATTCTTTAGTACCGATCTCGCATGCGCGGGTATTAATATTTATATTTATATTATGTTGAAAAGGAGAATAGTCAGTATTGTGATTAAGTCAAGTGATGCTTTAGAAAAGAAAAAAAACACTTGGCACTTTTAGATCAGAAACCTAATAAGAATTAGGAAAAATCTAATGAAATCCATATAAAAATTTGATTTCATAATGGAAAGATAAAATATTTTTTTTAAAAAAAAACTAATCAATGAGATTTCTAAATGAATTTGAGCAAAATTACATAAATGAAGGTGACCATCTATCTAAGATAGGTATTTTATGAATGAAATTAATTTGAGTTTTATTTTTCGTATGTTTAGCAACTAGGAATCTTGGAAGGAAACTTTCCAAGTTAGCGGCACTAATTGAATTGAGAATATTAGTAATTTAATGATAAAATAGTAAACTAACGTATCTGCTTACATTTTGGAAGAATCAAAATTATAATTTAATTTAAATATTATAGTGAGTGACAATTTAAATATAAAAGTTTCATTTGCTTATGGTAATGTAATATATAAATAACAATTATTAAAAATATCAGTGGTTTTATGATAAAATAGTAAAGTGACATATCTTTTTATATTTAGGGAAAAATTATAATTACAATTTAGTTTTAAATTCGAAAGTATTTCGATTATATGTAAAATTCAAAATGAAAAAGCTAATTATAATATTAGAGTAAAGAAAGATGTACCATGATGGGAATAGAGATAATTCAGAATATTTACACGTTAAATTAATTTTAAAAATAAAATTAATTGAGTAAATAATATACAAGATAGTTTTGAAAATTTTTAAAAAATTAAGGAATCGTGAACAGTAAAATAATATTGTAATAGTAATTTTTAAGAAGTAAGAAATATTTATGCTGTATTAAAAGGATTAGTGGACAATGATTTTAAGCCAAGTGGCGTGTTAATAAAATATTATATTAATAATATAATAATACTAAATGATAGATATTGTAATAAAAAATAAGAAATACAAAGTTATAAGATGAATATATGATTTTTTTTGCTTTAATTTCATATAGATTTAATTAATGAAATATTGTATTAAGAATTAAGATGCAGTTGGAATTCTATTAACTAAATATGATATAGTAAACTAAAAATGCAAATCATAATTTAAAGTAATTAATATTCTTAATATTGACCGCGCGATACTAATTTAATTTAAAGTTCATTATAATTTACCGTCTAAATATGAGTTGTATATAACTCTTATATAAGGTAAATGTTAATTGATATTAAAGCTCTAGATATTGGGACTTTCTACCTAATTTAGATAAGAAAATATTTAATAAATAAATTTTAGCTTACTTCAAAGCCTAAATGTTAGGAGGATCAAATTACTATTTTGTTTAGTGTGAAACTTATTTTTGAAGGGTAAAAAAGACGAACGACATTTCGCTAAGGGCCTTCGTACTTTTAATATAGTATAGATGCCTATGCCTATTTTCACAACTAATTTCAGCAGAAAAAGTGTCCACAAACTAATAATGGTCAGATGCAGCATTGCAGCAGCAAGTTTATCTAAACCTAGAGTTCACTAAAATTGTAACAAACAGTTGATTGGAGCCCATAATTATAAAAATATAATTGGAAACAAAGCTAAAAGCTTAAGGTGCTTATTTACTACCAGCTGTGAACTTCTAAAAGGGAACAAAATTGGAAGTCTGAACATTTCTTTTTATATTTACTCGAGGAATACAATCATTTCTGACAGGATTATAATCATTTTTACCTCCTCCCCTATTTTAGAGCTTTTCTATTTCTCCCTTTTTTCCCCTTTGAGTGCCACAACAGCAAGAATGCTACTCACATTTTTATTTTGATAGGTAAAGCAAGAGTAATACTTACACTAAAGTCTAAACTTACAGTAACAGTCCATTTAAGACCACATTGGTCATCCTATCAAAACTTTGAAAGTTCATAATACCTTTTTGTGGAACAAATTATGGCAATTGTTCATTTAACTGTCCAACTGGCCCTCGACACAAATTTAGAGTTCCAAAAGAAACTTGGCTTACAAATTGTATTATGCTGTAACAATTTATCTACAGTTTACTTGAATCCATAATACAGGAACAAAGGAAAAAATTGATTTAACACAGTTTTTTTCCTACGCATTTGGTTCTTTAAATTCCAAACAAGATTATGTTTATTCTCACGTAGGATTTTTTTTATCTTCTCTTTCTTTCCCCAAATTACTCTGTTTCCAAAACTCAATAACAGGTAATAGAAAGGTTAGAAAAAAACTCAAAAGAACCAAATCACTTCACTTCTATCAGTTCAAACAATCAATTATGTACTTTGATTTAAGACTTCCCAGGCAGGGCAGATGCAGTGTATATGTAATGGATTCACTAACCCAATAGCATTGGCTCAGACCCTATATATGCGTTAAAAAATTCACAAAACAAGTAATAGATTTCGAACCCAATAAATAAAATGAGTTGTGGTAGACTTGTAGCATACCGAACTCGAACCAATAAAGTTCAAATCCTGGATCCCCACTTTTGCCCAGATAGAATGGTCGGATAAGTTGCTATTATAATTTATCAGTTCTTGTGTATATACATCTTATTTCACTTCAGCTGACTTAAATATTGGAGATCCATAGAAAACATCAGAATAGACAAACAACAATTCTATTCACGAATCTTTCTTCGATCAACCCCAGCAGCAAAACTTCCGTTCATGAGTTGAGATGCAAAACAATGTCTCGAAAACAAACCTCCTATCACCATCTTGATTACAAGTCAGCAGTTTCCTTCCTGTAAGCCTGGAGCCTCTCCTTCAACTTCTTGCTCTGCTCAAAATTCGCTTTCCTCTTTATAGCTTTCTGCAGGAGGACATCTTATTTCTTTTATATTGACTCATACACGGAGAACATTAAAGAAGATATTTTCAAAATCATACAATTTCCTAATAGGTAAAGCAAGAAGACTTACCTCCTGCCTGAAGCACCGGTCAAGCTTTATCTTCAGATCTGTGCATTGCCCAAGGAATTTTCCTAGTGGGTGGTCTGTATGACACTTCTGAAACTCCTCAATAATCTGCACCAGAGACCTAACCATCTTAATAATGTATTTGAGATGCTTTTGACACTTATTTCTTAACATTTACCGGGAAAAAACAAATTGACCAGCAATACATAGAGACTACATGTCAATGCGAATAACAACATGCAAAAAAACAGCCATTTAAATCAATTTGCAACAAAAAAAGTATATGCATCTTCTAAATGCAAAAACAGATGCTATATTATAACTTCACCAAGAAAACCTGCAAAATGCATTGTCGCTATCCGCAAAACAAGAAAGAGAAAAACAGAAGGGAACAAAACCACCTGGTGCAAGTATCTACCATAAATTGACATAATAAAATGAGCAATCATTCTAGTAATTAAGAATGTGAAAACTTACATCAGCACATAACGGGTGCCTATGTAGAGTCAAAGGGGGATGCATCTTCTTCCGTTGACTTCAAAACCTATTGAAGTAAGATAATTTTCCAAATAAATACTTCCCTTTCTCCATAAATTAAGAAAAAGCATAAGAACAAGAATCAAGAAGGCAAAAGATTAAAGCATAAGGGAAACAAGTTTTTTAGGTAGTGAAACATCTTAGATTTTTTCCCCACCAAATAACAGCTGGGATCAAGTACTGGAACCTCCATAACAACTCTATAAAGGCACATCACATTTTATTTTCAACCACTTATTTAACTAACCCATTGCACCATATATTATGCATTCCATATTTTCATTCTTATTGTCGACTTCTCTTCCTTTTTGCAGCTTATTTTAACTAAACCACTGCACCATAATCCCATGGCCACTTTGCATTCAACAACAACAACAACCACCCAGTAAAATCCCACCAAGTGGGGTTTGGGGAGGGTAGAGCGTACGCAGACCTTACCCCTACCCCGAAGGAGTAGAGAGGCACTTTGCATTCAACAAAGTAACCAATTATTAAAGAAAGGGTAGGCAAATCAACTGGTCCAATCAATCCAACCTTCTTAATATACAATAAAAAACATGGTGAAAATATAACTCATTCTTCCAATATAATCATGAAAGATGCCCCAAAGTGTTCCGTCTCAACACGCCCATTGATACGATATTCTTTGGTATAATTAATAGAAGTTGGGCAGCAGTTATACGGGAGGCTTCCGAAATAGTACTTAGTCTGTTGAGTCAGTTTTAATACGCGTCAGCTTGATTGCAGAACAGTCCTTCTATCTTTCTTTATTAATTTCCTTATTTCCACTTTAGTCCTTCTTCGCTTTAAAGTCATTCGAGAAGGTTATGAATGAAGTGTTTGCTTAATTTCCTCTATAGTTTTTTCTTTCCTTCTTCAATTAGCCTTACTTTACCTATATTATAGTTCCATCTTGCATCACCCATCGATTCAAATGAACTTACATAATTATAATTCCTTCAATAAATCATGCTATATAATTGGTCATGAGCTCTTTTACCTAGGAAAATCATACAATTACCTAGAGGGAGTTAGCAACAACCGTGGATGATATCAATACCTGTTGCTTTAGCAAGAGTTACCTAATCAGAGATGACCAGAGGTAGAGGAGGAGGAACTGCACCAGAGAGGAAACCTACAGATTAAATACCGATTCTCTTTCTCGAGTTATATTTAATTTAGTTTAGGCAAACACTTCATTCATAACCTTCTGAAATGACTTTACAGAGTAGATATACTGGAAAGTGAAGAATGACTAAAGTGGAAATAAGGAAATTAATAAAGAAAGATAGAAGGACTATTCTGCAATCACGCTGACGCGTATTACAACTGACTCAACAAACTAAGTACTGCTCCGGAAGCCTCCCAAATAACTGCTGCACAGCTTCTATTAATTATACCAAATAATATCATATCATTGCGTCTCCCATGCTTCCTTGACCTCAAGGAAGAAATGCAGGAAATCGAGCCTTCACCACAAAAGCATCTTCCCAGGTTGCAATTTCTTCAGTAACCTGCCCCATTGAAAACCATTGGGCAACAACTTTATTTCCTTTCTGAACCATCCTACGTTGGAGCACTTTAAAAGGCTGAGGTCAATACAGATTAGCAATGTCTAATAAGGAGGCTGAGTGGCCTGCTTAGGCAGTTCATGACAAGGTTTCAGCAAGGACACATGGAAGGTAGGATGCAGCTGCAACTCAGAGGGTAAGGCTAATTTATAAGCAACCTGGCCAACCTTCTCAGTAATCATATATGGTCCATAATACTTGTAGGACAGCTTATTGAAGTGATGAGTAGACAAAGTAACTTGTCTATAGGGTTGAGCTTTCAGATACACCCAATCACCAACACTGAACTGCTTGTCAGACCTGTGATTGTTAGCCCGGGATACCTTCCTCTGCCGAGACCTAGCTAAGTGATGTTTGAGAAGATGAAACTTAAGTTCCCTAGTGACTAAAATTCTGTCAATATCTTCATAAGCAGAATCCCCTGCCATATAAGGAAGATGAAGAGGAGGAGGTTGTCCATAAAGAGCTTCATAAGGAGTCAATGGATGGATGAATGAAAGCTGGTATTGTACCACCATTCTGCAAAAATGAGGAACAGAGACCAAATAAGTTTCCAAACATCTATTAAGCACCTCAGTCTGCCCATCAAAATGTGGGTGATAAGTCATGGAAGTGCTCAAAGTAACCCCTTGGATTGAAAAGAGCTCTTGCTAGAATTTGCTGGTGAATATTGGATCTCTATCACTGACAATATAAGCAGGCATCCCATGCAATTTGTAGATGTACTCCATAAACATTTTATGAGCTCACTAGCAGAATAAGGATGAGACAGGGAGATGAAGTGTGCATCTTGGTAAACCTATCAACAACCACCCAGGTAACTGACTTTCCCTTAGAATTAGGAAGACCTCTGTAAATCCATACCGATACTACTCCAAGCAATGAGAGGAATTCGAAGAGGTTGGAGTAAATCAGGCTAAGCTGAGGTGTCATATTACTTTTCTGACAAAGGTGGTAACAACCTCTTTGAGACCCTTCACGTAAAAAATAGCCGAGATTCTCCTGTAAGTATTATCCACCCCGAGTGTCCTCCCTGAGGAGAGGAGTGCCACAATGTAATAATTTCTGACCTCAAGTCTAAGTCAGCACCTACAACCAACTTCCCATGTCTTCTGAGTTGCTGGTTAATGAAACTGTATCCCTTACATTCCTCTGGTTTGGATTGTAATTGGAGAATAAGTGCTTGCATCTCTAGATTAAGTCTCCAACTGTCTTGGATAGAATCCAGTAGATTAGTCCTCATAGTGGACAAAGACAAAGTTGCCAGTTCAACTGTAGGAACTCCAGACAAGGCATCCGAAGCCTTGTTCTCTTTGCCCTTCTTATTTCAATTTCAAAGTCAAATTGCATAAGTTTGGTGATCCCTTACGTTGAGACCCTATATGTAGTTGTTGTTCAAGCAAAACTTCAATGCTTTCTGATCAGTTCGAACCACAAACTGTCTGCCTATCAAGTACTGACTCCATTTGGTAATCGCCATTACTAAAGCTAAGAGTTCCTTGTCATATACAGAGAAGATAAGTGCTTGACTGATAATGCCTTACTCAAATAGGCAATTGGCTGCCCTTGATGCATCAGTACAACACCCAGACCCATGTCACAAGCATCAGTTTCCACTATAAAGGGATTATCAAAATTAGGCAAAGCTAAAACTGGGGATGAAGTCAACGCCCTCTTCAATTCCTCGAAGGAATGAGTGGCTTCATTAGTCCATTTGAAGCATTCCTTCTTCAACAAATCAGTAAGAGGTCTGCTAATAACCCCATAATCCTTGATGAACCTCCTACAATACCCTGCTAATTCCATAAAACCTCTGAGTTGGTTGAGGGTGGTGGGAGTGGGCCATTTCTGTACTGCTAAGATCTTCTTAGGGTCAGTAGCAACACCTTTAGCAGAAATATAGTGCCCCAAATACTCCACTGTGATTGCAGCAAACACACACTTAGATTGTCTGGCATACAGCTGGTGTTGAAGCAACAACCCAAAAGTAATCCTCAGGTGCTCCAGATGTTCAGAAAGGTCTCTACTGTATACCAAAATGTCATAGAAAAAATACAAGAATGAACTTCCTAAGGTGCTGCTGAATCCCGCTACCACGTAAACCACCCTCCTCACTCCTACTCCTCCTCAACTACAGAAGTGAAACCACAGATTTACCCTTCTTAACTCCTTTCAACCTCAAAACTACCATATATGAATAGTCTCTCAAGATCTGATCACCAACACCACCTCACACACACACACACACACAAAAATATCAATTCTACCCTCCTTTCTTCGCTCTTCTTCAACAATGAACTCTACCTATATTCACGCCCAATTCAATGTTCAACGTTATAATTGTTCTAAAGACAACCTAAAAAACATATAAAGCCATACACAAAATGATCACAGTCTACATATATAAAGTACAAAACTTGCGCATTAACCTTGAAACAAACCCTAAACCCAAAAAAAAAAAAGAAAAAAAAAGTAACAAAACAGTACTGATATATGCGAAAAATAGATCAATAGAAAGCTTACAGGATGAAGAATCTTGATCTGGAGAGCTCAAATTCTGAATCTTCCGGTCGCCAGAGAGAATCGCGAAAAAAAAAACCTACTAACCAGAGGAAAAAGAGAGAGGATTGGGGGAAGAGAGGAGTGGGGTAGGGGGGGATGGGGGCAACCTGACCGCGGCGACGTCGTTTATGGTGAATGTTCTAACTTTGATTTTTCCTCTCTTTCTTTGTTTTTAATTTTTTCAACTCATTATTCTTTTGTGTAGAAAAGAGAAAAAGTTAGAATAGTGACAGTTGCATGGGCCTCAGTTCACACCCTGGAATTTCATCAACGCATTAGAAATAATCAGTTTCTTTTATTTTTTTATATTATTATGAGTATAAAATATAATGTAAATGTTTTGTATATAGCCTGTCTATGAAAAGTATTGATAAAATCTGTAATGAAAAATGAATATTAATCATTAACGTCATCGACAGTTTCGTAACAATAATAACTAACATATTATAATATGTTAAATTATATTGATCATGTAAATGATTGTTACATTGTCACTGACTCGTTGTATACTATAACATAGATCATTCTTTATATGGGTTATATTTAACGAAATATTTTGTAGATTAATTTTGATATGTTTGGTTAAACTTAAATATTAAAGTCTAAGGTGACAGGAAAATATGTCAGAAAAGGTATGGTGATAAAATGTTTTGAGAGTCAATTTCAGTATAAAAAAAAGACAATAATGTGTTGATTTCAGCAGTAATACGACAGAACTAGTTGAGATACTTTTAAAGAACTAGTCTTACTATATTGCAATCACATCTCAATAAATATATAATTTTAAGAAATTACATAAATACTATATTAACTAATTATATTTGAGTTACAAAATTATTTTAAAAAATACGAGTTTCTAAAAATGACGATTGTTGATCTAATTTAGCAACTCGATAAATGAAGAAATAATGATAATAGAAGTTCTATGATCATTCTATTTTTTTTAATTAATAAGAATACTATAGAAATTGTAAAATAACTATAAATAAATAAATTTTAAGAATTTGGCCAAACGGATTCTATGTTGGAAAGACAAGTGCCAAACACTATCAATGAGATTAAATCTTATATTTAGTTGGAAAAATTATTATATAGCATTAAGGTGCCACGACATATTTTAAGTCTGTAGCAATTAACAGAATTTATATTCCAAAATTATAATTTTTTAGTGATATTCATATTCTTAGCATCTCCTAGAATGAGGCCACTTTCATCCTCTCGGTAGTTTTTAGCCATGCACAATATCAATTGTAATTTGTCATATCTTTCTATATGAATTTTGATTAGTCATAAATATTTAAGTCTTATGTTTCTAATTTTTTGTAATTTTTTCTCGTTAGAAATTTTTCTCAAAATAATAAATTACATGTTCACAAGAAATAGATGTAATATATAGAATATGTTCATAATCTATTACTATTATATAAGTGAGGATAAGCAAGGAGCTGATGGTCAACATGCCTGCTTCATCACAAAGGCATTTTTGTCATTTTATAATGTTTTGTTTCATCGTATTGCATATGTCATTCCATATTGGAAATTTGTGTAAAAATTGTACGGGGTAGTCACTTTTTAAAGTGGTATTTACTCTTTATCCAATATTTTTAATGCTTAGCAATAGTAGCCACTAGTCTATTAAAATTAATATAAAAAGACTGTGTTACCCTTTCTTCTATCTCTTTCATGTGTTAGGGAGAAAACTTTGTCGCCGACTGTAAGGAAAAAATCCCTTTTTGCGGCCAGTTACTCGTGAATTGTCAATGTTACAGGAGCTCCATTCCAAGTATCAGAAGGAGGTATATATATGTTTTTGTTTTAGAAGGCAAATATCACTTAAAAAATTATTAAGAGTTCCCATGCTTGAGCTTGAAACGTGATCCCTTCTTAGCACACAGGATGTTTCCTTGCTATGAGAATGTTACCAGTACTAGCGCTTCTTATAATAGAAAGTTAGTACTTATAAAATTACATGCCAAGGAAACGAGACGGCTACGTCGTTAAGCAGCTTCGTTGGTGTAGCATGTCTGCATGCGATGACAGATTGGGTACATGAATTGCCTTTCGTAATTGCAGCAGCCTTTTGTCCCCCTCGTCTTTTACAAGTTCAAAAGTTAAGGATAGTTGGTCCTAAACTTAGGCTGACAAGCTCAAAAGTTAAGGACAATAGGTACTGAACTTATAGTTACAAGTTCAAAAGTTAATGACAATAGGTCCTGAAGTCCTGAACTTAGACTAACAAGCTCAAAAGTTAAGGACACTTGGTCCTAAACTTACAGTTACAAGTTCAAAAGTTAAGGACACATAGTCCTGAAGTCCTGAACTTAGAGTTCCAAGTTCAAAAGTTAAGGACATGTAGTCCTGAAGTCCTAAAGTTAAGTTCAAAAGTTAAGGACATGAGCAGAAGGGTATTTTCGTCCGGGCAGTTAAAGTTTATTAAGCATTGGCTAAAGACTAAAGACATATTAAACAATGGCTTAAAAGTAAATACATATGTTATTAGTGGCTATCCGTGCACTTCCCCCGAAATTTGTCAGGCACAACATTTAATAATGTGGGGTCCATTAATATTCTCATCACGTATAGTATTAATTTGTACTTTATTGTCTATTTGATATCCACATGGCTAAAGCTACTTTAATGACTATTGAGTGTAATTTTATCCATGCCATAATTATTTAATTTAAGAGATTGTTCGATTTAGTTTAAGTTCAGTATATGTAACTTAACTTGAAATTTTCTGTTGAGATCTTACATAAAAATTTTAAAAATATTTTCTTGGTTTGGACATTTTTATGTGATTAGCTTTTTAAATGGTCATTATTTTAATTACATAAAATATAAATCATTGCATATAGAGTAATCCACAACTTATGAAATAAAATTATAACCTTGTTATAGATGCCAACTACATTACAAAATGGTAGTTTACTACAATGCTCAAGAATATTGCAGTTGCTTACAAATAAGAATTAATTAGTTTTATAAATTTTGGAAAAAATTGAGGTACAGTTAATCACTATTTAGTTTCCAATAATATCGTTTTACTCTCTAACCCATATTTAAGGCATATAATGAGACAAAGAAATTTTTTATAAGGATATTTTTTTAAAAATTAGTTCTTCGGCTTGAGAAATTTTATTATTATACTTTAATTTTTTAAATTAAATTACTTTTAAAAATTTATAATACATAAAAAATGAAGTTCGATACTTCAGAAATAAGGACATATGTAATTCTATTTTTCACGCAGATGCTTTTTCTAGACCAATAAGATATGATAATTAGTGTTTCGGGAAATTTCAATAACATATTGCTTAATATTATACTTAAAATCAGATTACCACAACTAAAATACAAAAAACAGGAACTCGGGTAACGTAGAGGGTAAAATTTTCATGTGGCACCTAATTTTACACCGCCCATTGAATTTGTATTCATTTTTTTTGAAATTTTTTAACTGATTCACAGTTTTTGGATAACTTCAAATATATAAACTTTTCTCATTCTTCTTTGATGTTGTTTTCTTCTTCTTTGTGCTTAAAGTTTCTTCTTCTTCTTCTTTTTAGTTGCAAAGTGAGTTTGTTAAATTTGTTGTCGTTGACAATTTGATGATTGGGATTTGTTCTTTATGATATTTGAAAGTGATTTCAAATTTAAGCTCATTTGGAGTAGATTTTGGCATTGAATCGTGTACTAGATTATTGAAAATCGAAGAACAAATTTATGCTTCAGAACTTAAGATTCGATATCTAAATTTGCATTCAATAGATTGAACTACTTAAGATTCAAGTTACTGAAGTTGCATTTGAAAGATAAAAGTACTTCAAATTTGATTTCTGAAGTTGCATTGAAGAGATTGAACCTCTTAAGATTCGAATTTCTGAAGTTGCATCTGAAAAATAGAAGAACTTCATATTTGATTTCTGAAGTTGCATTGAAGAGATTGAACTACTTCGGATCTGAGCGGGTATACTTTGAAATTTTTGGGCAATGCAGGTATAACTTCAACGGTGATCCCAACAGTGGGTATATATAAAAATGCTGGGTATGGGGACTCTGGGAGGATTGCTCATACAATCAATCCCCTCTATAACAGTCTCATTTGTTTCGGTATTTTTGTTATAGAGTACATATATTATAACATAACATCGATTATAACATATATTATAACATAAAAATCGATTCGACAAAAATTTAGCTTTTATGGTGAATGATTGTTATATAAGGATACTGTTATAGAGATGTCTGACTGTATATAAATAGTCATTGGGCCCGGGCTAAGCCCGGACATAACATCACTAGTATAATATAATACTTATAAGAAACTACAATAATATTATTCAACTGTAATTACAGACTTGAATTAATAGCTCGATCGCTACGTAAAAGATCACAAGAACTTTTGGCACTACAAAAATTTTGAAGACATTTATTATGAAAAAACTATCGGAACAATCTAAAAATTAGAAAGTCAATTTTTTTTTTAACTACAGAAAATTTGATCTCTTTAATAGGATATTAAATAATGGTTCTCCTACTTATTGTCTAATTTTTTCTCCGTTTTTAACCTACGAAGATTTTGACTTTACACCCTTCGTTAGATTATTAGGATAGATATTAAATAATGCTAATAAATAATGGGTCTCCTACTTATTGTCTAATTCTTTTTAGTTTTTAACCTATGAAGATTTTGACTTTACACTCTGTGTTAGATTATTAGGGATAATAATTAAAGGAGTGTCCTACTTCTTCTCTTCTTCCTAATTTTCCTTTTTTTAAAAAGTCATTAACTTGTATCTACAATTTTATCCAGTATAGAGTGCACTCGTGGAGGATAAAAAAGGGTGAACGACATTTAGTGCCTTCAGTATAGTGTGTATAGATGTAGATAGATAGATTACGCCTATAATTACAATTTCCTCGGTTTGATCAAGATAAAATGTTCCCCGTTTGGAACTCTGCTCCAATCAAGTCACTAGTTAATCATTTAGCATTTTCTATTCATATTTACTTTCTTATCCTTTTATATATTGAGAAATCATTTAGTGTAAGTAGCTCACTACTAAAAAATCGAAACTTGGCGGAATAATGACATTGTCCTTATATTATTCTCTGCTTAAATATTAAATTTTATATTCTTTTTCATTTAAATATTAGTAAATGTTTATTTGAAAAAACCATAACATACGTCTAATTCATACTCTCTTACACTTATCACTCTCCTGAAAAATATTTACTTTCATACTCAAGAGGGACAAATAATAATTGGAGATTATCTTATTCTTCGGGGACAATATATACCATATCAAACACGAAATATCAAACATTGAAAATGATATAATCGTAAAAAATTTGCGAGTTTATTAATCAATATTTCTTAAAATGTACTCGTATTTAATCCAGTTGATGTCCCCGAATGACTTTAAATGTGCTTCAACTATTTCAAACGGTTCTTTTTATGAAGTTTGATTGGTAAAAGTGTGAAATTCAGAGGTAATCGAGGAAAAGAGACATGAGTTCGGTGTGAGCTCTAATGGCGAAAATACAGATCGTGTAAGAGAGAGAGAGAGAGAGAGAGAGAGAGCGCACAAATGAAGTTTCTAGAATGGAGAGCCGATTTTCATTATTTACAACTCAAATAAAAATATACAATTAATGTCCTATTTATAGTACCCAAACTAATACCTAATATCAACTAACACCTTACTAACATCTGATGTAAGCACTGTACAAGTAAGAATAATAAAAGAAATGAAAGAATAAAGACAATGTAATACATGGTGTATATGAATACTCTCAACACACCCCCTCAAGTTGGAGGTGAGGAGCTCACTTCCAACTTGCCAAGAAGTGTAGAATGCTTGATTCCTGTTAGAGACTTGGTGAAAATGTCAGCTAATTGATCATTAGTAGAGACATGGTGAAGGGAAATCAACCCTTCCTGCAGCTGGTCTCGCACAAAATGGCAATCCACTTCAATATGCTTCGTACGTTCATGGAACATAGGATTCCTTGCTATATGTAAGGCAACTTTACTGTCACATAATATGGGAATAGGCAAGGCTAGGGGAACAGTGAGTTCAGTAAGAAGTCTAGCCAGCCATACAATTTCACCAACAACCATCCTAGCTGATCTGTATTCAGCTTCTGCAGAGGATAGGAAAATAGTGGACTGCTTCTTAGATTTCCAACTAATAGGGCTGCCACCAAGTAACACTATGTACCCACTAACTGATTTTCTGGACTGGGGACAAGTGGCCCAATCTGAGTCACAAAAAGCCTTCACTCTATAATCTGCATCATTGCTAAGCAAAATACCCAAGGATGGATCACCTTTCAAGTACCTTAAGACATGGTATGCTGCCTTCAAATGAGGTTCTCTTGGACTTTGCATGAATTGACTAAGATGTTGTACACCGTAGGCAATATCTAGCCTAGTGTTAGTGAGGAAGTTGAGCTTTCCAATCAACTTCCTATAATAGGAAGGATCTGCCAGAGCTCCCTCATCAGCCTTTAACTTCATAGAGGAATCTAGAGGGGAAGTCATAGGAGGACAGTCTGTACACCCAAACTCTTTCAAAAGATCCATAGTGGATTTCCTTTGTGACATCAAAACTCCTTTTTCTGTGTATTGAACTTCTAAACCTAGAAAGTAATGAAGCTTCCTTAGGTCTTTTATCTTAAAGGTATTATGTAGAATGGTTTTCAAAGACTCAATATCTTGTAGATGGGTGCCAGTGACAAGAACATCATCTACATACACAGCTACAAATACTACTAAGCCTTCAGTTTTCTTATAGAACAAAGAATAATCAAGCATTGAGTGAGTGTATCCCCTAGAGCATAATGCTTCAGTTAGTTTCTCACACTGTCTACTTGCTTGTTTGAGTCCATATAGGGACTTATTTAATTTGCACACTAAACCTGGTGCCTCCACAACTAGGCCTTCATGGAGGTCTCCATGAAGGAATGCACTATTAACATCTAATTGTAGAACCTGCCAACCCTTCTTGACTGTTGTTGCTATTAAAGCCCTTACAGTTGTCATTTTTACTACAGGTGAGAAAGGTTTCTGTGTAATCTATCCCAGCTTGTTGTGTATATCCCTTAACCACTAGTCTTGCCTTAAACCTTTCTATGCTACCATCTGCCTTATGCTTGATTTTACACACCTATTTACACCATATTGCTTTCTTTCCAATTGGAAGGGGAACTAAGTCCCAAGTTTTATTTGCATAAAATTCTTGGAATTCTTGATTCATTGCTGCTTGCCAGGCAGGCTTCACAGCAGCTTCCTCATATGAACTAGGTTCACATTCATGTGAGGCAGTTCCCATCAAATGCTGACTAGTGGAATTTAAAGCATTAAGTAAATTGTCATGAGGCTTGGGTACAGAGGTGCTGAAGGAAAAAGACTGTGTATTTTGGCTATCATTTGGAGAGGATGATTGGTTCTGATGAGTGTGCTGAAGTTTGGGAATTACACACTCATAGTCTTTAAGATAAGTAGGAATTTTCAAAGTTCTTGAAGCTATATTCTGATTTAAGACTGAAATGCTTTGATCTTGAGTTATAACATTTGGATTGTGAGGAGCAGCAGGAAAACTTCACTTGGACTGTCAGTAACAAGAAAGGTTCCTGATGTCTGGCTGCCCAAGGGTGACTGAGATAATCTGGAGTCATCATCAAAGGAAGTAGGTTGAGGTGAAATCTGGTCTGATTCAGACAATGGCTCACTCCTAGTCAAGTTCCCTAGTGACACTTCATGGTGATTTTCATTCACTAAGCGTGGAATACTCCCTATATCATTGGAAGGAAAGAATTCATCTGATAGATGTGACTTCATTTGAGGAAATGAAGGGAATACCTTACTTGAACTAGTGGACAGAGCAATGGAAATACACTTTCATAGAACACTATATCTCTTGAAACACTTATCTTCTTAGTGGCCAGATTTAGTACCTTATAGCCTTTTGTCCCAAAAGGATATCCCACAAAAACATGGGGAGTAGATCTTGGTTCAAACTTATCTTTGTGTGTTTTGAGAGTGGTAGGAAAGCATAAACAGCCAAAACTTCTGAGATGAGAGTAACTTGGTTTCTTTAGGTACAGTAGTTCAAATGGACATTTGATTTTGAGTGATGAAGAGGGTAGTCTATTTATTAGATAGGTAGATGTCAGTATGCACTCTCCCCAATATTGCATGGGCAATTTTGACCGATACAAGAGTGCCCTGGCTGTTTCTAATAGGTATTTATGTTTTCTTTCCACCACATCATTTTGTTGTGGTGTATATGGACATATTTTTTGATGTATAATGCCCTTTGATTGAAAAAAATAAAGTGGCTTCAAGGCTGGTGAACTCAAGACCATTATCAGTTTTTATGGTCTTGATATTAGTGTTGAATTGGTTTTCTACCATGGCAGAAAAAGCCTTGATAGTGTGTAGGGCATTGCTCTTACAGCTTAATAAGTGAGTCCATGTGGACATGCTGTAATCATCCACAAGGGTGATGAAGTATTTATATTTGTTATGTATTGTAACATGATATGGACCCCACAAGTCAATGTGTAGTAATTCAAAAATCTTAGTGGTCAGTGTTGTTCTTTCTGGGAAAGGTAGTCTGGTTTGTCTTGCCATTTGACAAATGGGACAAAGAAAAGGCTGTTTGGGTGCAAAATTGACAGGTATAGAGGAAATCCCTTTTATTTTAACAAAAGGCACATGTCCTAATCTGTTATGCCACAAACGATCAAGTAAATGTTCTGTAGTAGAGGGAACATTGGACAAACAAGAGTCACTTTTATTGCTTGAACTATTTACAGAATGATGTGAATGTGGAAGAGAGCTACTTCTATCACTACTATGAGATGAGGTAATCATGGTGGATGCAACAGGAATAGTAGCAACTAGTTTATTTGTGTTAGCTAATTGAGAAGAAGAAAATGAGCTAGATGTGTTGACTGCAGAATGTACCTCATCTTTATTACTAGTAAGACATGGATGGAATGTACTAGAAGAATTAGAGGAAGTTGAACCATTGTTGTGGTTGCTTGAACAATATAGGTACATGCCAGTCTTGGCCTTACCAATCTCCAGTGGCCTCTTCAGTGAAGGGCCCTGTAGAAGAATACAAACATATTTGGTAAATACTACAATACAATCAAGTTGAACTATAAGAGAATGGACTGATATCAAATTGAACTTGAAACTAGGAACAAAAAGGACCTTCTTGAGGCTGAATTTAGGACTTAGAACTACATCACCAATCAGTGTCACCTTAACTTTGTAGCCATTTGGTAGGCTGACTAAGTATGGGTAAACTAAAATTTTGATATTGGTTAGCAGTAATTTATTATATGTCATATGATTTGTGGCTCCAGAGTCAAGAATCCAAGAGTCATCATTTGGACTAGAACTATCACACAAATGATCATTAGAATCAAAATGAGTAGAGCATGCTGAGATACCTGCAAAGTTCTCAGCTCCTCCATTGATTGTAGTGCTTGTGGATTTGTCTCCTCCTCCCTGAAAACTTTCCAGGATGCAGAGTAGTTGTCCATATTGTTCTTTGGTCAGACTGTGCATAGTTCGACCCTGTTCCTGATCCTGAGAGCCATTTCCATCATCCTTCATTACAGCACCCTCACTTGATGACCCAAATACATTTCCTCTAATTCTTCTTCCTTTATTGAACTTGAAACTCTGTGAAAATTCATGAAGCTTGTAATACTTCTCTTTAGTGTATCCTGGCCCCTTGCAGTAGTCACAGAATAGCCTAGGTCTATTATTGAGCTGATTCCCCTTATATCCACTGTTTGTGTTATTGTTCCGCTGTTGAGTATAGTTTGTTCTGAAGTTGTTATTTCCTGGTCCACTTGCATTCAAGGCAGCAGAATCCATTGAAAAATGGTTACTTGGCTTGACTTCCCTTTGTTTCTCCTCTTGAATGAGATTGGAGAAAGCTTGGGCTATTGTTGGAAGAGGATTCATCATTAAAATACTTCCTCTCACCACAGTATACACTTCGTTAAGCCCCATCAGAAACTGAATCAGTCTTCTGTCCTGTTCAGCTTTGTGCATGTTTTCTCTTGCTCCACATGTGCATTTGCAAGCACATTTAGCATGTATGTTCAGCGTGTTGAGCTCCTCCCAGAGTTTCTTCATCTTTGTATAATATCCAGTAATGTCCAAATTCCCCTGGCTCAAATCATTTATTTCCTTTTGGAGCTGATACAACTTAGCACCATTAGTTTGATCATACCTGTCCTCCAACTCCTGCCAAAGTTCTCTAGCGTCATTAACGTATTGCAAGTTGTCCGCTAGGTCCTTAGACAATGAGCTTAAGATCCACGAAGTCACCATATCGTTGCATCGCTCCCATTGGTCGAGGTTAACAGAATCAGGATCTGGTTTCTTACATTTTTCGGTGATGAAGCCTAGTTTATTATTCACGGAGAGTGCTGAGGATTCCTCTTCTCCATGATCTATAACCAGTTCCGTCATAGGCTACCGGAACTAACATAGGTCCAGCTCTTTCCGATGGATGCATGTACAACAGACTTGTTGAATCTAGGGTTGTTTTATCCATCACCGGAATTTCGTCCTCTCCGGCCATGATTTAGCTCAGCTGAGATGAAATCGTTAGTAGCGAAGATGAATCACTAAGATTAATCGACTAATTGATCGATTTCTATACAGAAACCCTAATTCCCAAAATCAACAATCAATTTCTGATCGTATGAGTAGAAGAACAAAATATAAGACTGCGAGACTCTAAAGCTTATGTCTGGGCTCTGATACCATGTAAAATTCAGAGGTAATCGAGGAAAAGAGACATGAGCTCAGTGTGAGCTCTAATGGAGGAAATACAGATCGTGCAAAAGAGAGAGAGAGAGAGAGCACAAATGAAGTTTCTAGAAAGGGGAGCTGATTTTCATTATTTACAACTCAAATGAAAATATACAATTAATATCCTATTTATAGTACCCAACTAATACCTAATATCAACTAACACCTACTAACATCTGATGTAAGCACCGTACAAGTAAGAAGAATAAAAGAAATGAAAGAATAAATACAATGTAATACATGGTGTACAAAACAATGTATATCAATAATCTCAACAAAAAGAGCCCCCTTTTCTGTTATTTTAAAGAATATAAAACGAATAGGAAGACTGAATCAACTCAGATTCATTATTGCTAATCTTCAAACCTCTACTAATCTACTTAATAAGTAATTGAGATAAGTTAGTTCCTAATACTTTCTTCTTGTTCTACTTAACATGTCAGAAGAGTTTTTCTTAACCCCATTGGAGAGGTAAAAGGAGGAAGTAAATTTTTACCTCGGTATGTCAGCTTATGGAGTGGGTAAAAAGAAAAATTTATTTATGGAGGCAACAAAGTTTTGGTCGATAGCACGTCAAGATAGAATGGATCCAAAATTTAAACACGAGTTAAAAATTATATTCTTATTATTGAATTCATTATATTCTTGAAATGATGGGTTACGGATTTCATATTTGTTTTACATCATGTCAAATTGTATCAATTGGACAAGGGTAAATATGCTAAAGCATCCTTAAATAAAATTTGAATTAAAAAAAATATTAGAGTAACCAATTAGGAGACCCACAGGCCACAACTCTGTCCAATATATGGTGCTTGCTATTAGGTGCCCTTTGATTTTTGTACGTAGAGGGTGACTCTCTTAAGTATATGTTGCCATTTTGGCATCTTTTATTTGTTTTTATATCAAAGCAAGAGTCCAGGAATTAATATTGGTCAGAGGCAGAGGCAGCACCGAACTCATCTGAATCCAGTACTTTCGATGCATAACATAATTTTAGGTGTAAACATTCACTTAAACTGTAACAAATAGTAGATAAAAACCATAATTTTAAAATTACAATTTTGATAAATGCTAAAATCTTAAAGGCCGAACCCAATTCGCCCCTAATACGGGTTGCTTATTTACTACCAGCAGTTAACTTCTAAAAGGGAACAAAACTGGAAGTCTGAACATTTCGCTTCATATTACCCAAGGAATACAATCATTTCTCTTAAGAGTACGATCATTTTTTCCTCCTTCCTATTTTAGAGCTTTTCTTTTTTCTCCCATTTACATCCCCCCCCCCCCCCCCCCGCCCCTTTCAACAGGAAGAATACTACTCACATTTTCATTTTCCTAGGTACAGACGGAGTACTACTTACATTTAACTTACAACAACAGTCCATTTAAGACCACATTGGTCATCCTACCAAAACTATGAAAATTCAAAATACCTTTTTGTGGAACAAATTATGGCAATTGTTCGTCCAACTGGTCCTCCACACTAATTTAGAGTTTTGAGTATGCACTCAAGGCTCCAAAATTCCAAAGAAATTACAAATTTCAGTAGACTAATTTATTTACAGTGGACTTGTTCATCATAATCCAGGAATAGAGGAAAATATTGACTTATGCACAGCTTTTTCCTTCGCATTTGCTTTTTCTTTCCCCATATTACTGTCGTTCCAAAACTCAAAAACAGATAATAGAAATGTTAGATAAAACTCAAAAGGACCAAATTAGTGCACTTCTGTCAGTACACACAATCAATTCAGTACTTTTATTTTGGGGAGAAATTCAAAAATAGCCTGATTTACCACTGGTCGTTGAAAAATAGCCAAGTTTCAAAAGTCATCGAAATTTAGCCACTTTAAATCTGAGCGAAAACACTGTTCAAAATCCGGAAAAATGCGCCCGCAAATTTTACGGGAGTTCCAGCATAAGTATGCTTGAACTCCCGTAAATTTTACGGGAGTTCAAGCATAATTATGCTGGAACTCCCGCAAATTTTACGGGAGTTCCAGCAAGTATAATTGTCCAGTATAATATACTGGAGTTTGGAGCACTGGTGCTCCAGTCTCCCGTAAATTTTACAGGAGTTAGCAAAGTATACCGGTCCAGCATAATATGCTGGAGTTCGTACACAAATGCACCAGAACTCTCGTATATTATACTGGATCGGTCCCTGTTGCAGCAAAATAGTGGCTATTTTTCATTGACTTGATAAACGCTGGCTATTTTTCATTGACCAATGTGAAAACTGGCTATACCATAATATTTTAACTTTATTTTGACATTTCCCGGGCACCCAGATACAATGATGGTGTATATGATATGAATTCATCTAAACCCAATAGTTTTGGCTCAGACCCTTTACACGTGTTGAAAAGTTCACTAAACAAGCACAAATAATAGATTTCGAACCTAGTAAATCAAATGAGTTGTGGTAAAATTCCGAACTCAAACCTATAGAGTTCAAATCCCAGATCCACCTCCGCCCAAATGGAATGGTCGGATACATTGCTCTTATAATTAATCAGTTCTTGTGTCTATACATATTATTTCACTTCAACTGATCTAAATACTGGAGATCGAAGAAAACATCAGAATAGACAAGCGACAATTCTATTCACGAATCTTTCTTCAATCAAGCCCAGCCGCCAAACTTCCGTTCATGAGTTGAAATGCATAACAGTGTCTCAAAAACAAACCTCCTATCAGCGTCAAGATTGCATGCCAGCAGTTTCCTTCCTGTAAGCCTGGAGCCTCTCCTTCAACTTCTTGCTCTGTTCAAAATTTGCTTTTCTCTTTATAGCTTTCTGCAAAAGGACGTCTTATCTCTTTTATCGGCTCATACACGGGGAACATTAGCGATGAATTTTCAAAATCATTACAATTTTGCTTACAGGTAAAGCAAGAAACCTTACCTCTTGCCTGAAGCACCGGTCAAGCTTTATTTTCAGATCCGTGCATTGCCCAAGGAATTTTCCTAGTGGGTGGTCTGTGTGACACTTCTGGAACTCCTCTATAATCTGCACCACATAAACCTTGAACTAATCAGCAATTATGATCTACATCATGACGTCAAGACTACATGTCATGTCAATGCGAATAACCACATGCAAAGAAACAACCATTAAAATCAATTTTCCACAAGGAATGTATATACATCTTATAAACACTAATTTCCTTAACACAGATGCTATATTAGAACTTTACCTACAAAACCTGCAAAATGCAGTGCTAAGAAGTAAAATGGCTATTCACAAAAGAACAAAGGGAAAAAGAGAAGGGAATAAAAACACCCCATCAAGTGTTGGACCACAAATTGACATAATAAATTGAGCAATTGGTGCTTCAAAAGCACAAGATGATTGATTGCTGATTCCAATTTAACGTCATGAGGAACTTACATCAGCACATAAAGGGTGCCTATGTAGAGTCAAAGGTGGATGCATCTTCTTCCGTTGAGTTAAAACCTACAGGAGACAGACAATTTTCCAAATAAATACTCCCTCTTCTCAGTAAATTAAGGAAAAAAACACAAAAAAAAAAACAAGAAAAAATAAGACCAAAAAAGATTAAACCATCAGGGAAACAAGCTTCTTTTTAAAGCAAACAAGCAAACCTTTGTTACAAAATAAAAGTCAAGTACCGGAAACTTATGAGAAATAACAGATCATAATGAAAATGCTCAAGCACTAAGTGAATGATGGTGGAGGATAGTTACACGTAAAACACATTTTGATTACAGGTTGCTTACAGAATTCAGGAAATTTAGCATGGAATCGATATCAGCCATGCTACACCACAAAGTTAGCAACAACAAACAAAGCATCTCTTTTAAAGGCTAATTACATTCTCCATTTCCCCTCAAAGTACCTTAGATTTATTTCCCACCAAATAGCATCTGAGATCAACTACTGGAAACCTCTACAACAATGCATAAAGATTCTGCAATATGGAAATAGGAGTTACTTAATTAGTAGTGGACTTTTTGTAAATATCATTAGTTAAGTGGGTCATTAGTGAGATTAGTTAGACATATAAATAAGGGCACTTATTGTACAGTGTTAACTAACGATTTCATTTCTTCTTCTCTGAATATATCGAAGCTCTCTCCTTCCTTCTTCATTTCTCTCTTACCTCCATTCTTAGATCTAGGGTTGAGATCACATTCAACCATAGTTCAATATGGTATCAGAGCAATTATGCCACGATTGTGAGCTGAAATTGTAGATCCAGTAATTGAATCTATCGATTGAGAAGAATCTCTGTTTTCTCTGTTTCTCCTCCATCAATGGCGAACACAGTACTCGATCACAACCATGCACTGTATCTGCATCCCTCAGACACAACATGAGCTCCGATTGTGTCAATTCAACTGACCGGATCAGACAATTACTCGATTTGGAGCAGTGCAATGAGAATCCAACTGTTAGGTAAAAACAAGTTAGGGCTAATTGACGTACACTGAAGAGAGAAGATGTCGGAGAGAATCTAGGTCATCAATGGGACAGATGTAATGCAATAGTTTTGGGGTGGATTATGAGTTCTGTGTCGAAGGAGTTAATAACGGGAGTAGTATATGCTAAGGATGCATGTCGAGTTTGGGAAGATTTAAAGGAGCGTTTTGATAAAATCAATGCATCTAGGATTTATCAATTGCACAAAGAGATTGCAACTTTATGTCAAGGAACTAATAGTGTGTCGACATATTTTACTAAGCTTAAAGAGCTTTGGGATGAATATGAGAGTATGATTCCAGCTTGTCGTGATAGTGAATTTGTTGAACATCTTCACAAACAGAAGCTAATGCAGTTTTTAATGGGGCTTAATGAGAACTATGAACAGGCGCGAAGTCATATTCTTATGACAAATCCTACACCTAATGTTAGCAAAGCATATGCGATGATCATTGAGAGAGAAAGCTAGAGAGCTGTCTCTAATGTGTCTATGATGAGCGAGAATTCAGAAGCCACAACTTTCATGACTACAAAAGGAGGAAGTTTTCAAGGAAACTTTCAGGGACAAAGTCATAGATCTAGGAAGAATTGGAATTTGCAATGTGATTTTTGCAAAATGAAAGGACACACAAAGGAGACATGCTACAAAATAGTAGGATACCCTACTGATTTTAAGTACAAGAAAAGAGGATCAGGAGCCAATGCTATAAGTGCTAATACTACTTACAATGTAAGTGCTGAGAATTGTAATCCTAATGTTGTAGGGTCCAGTGGAGGAAGAATTGAAGCAACAGACAAGGGATACATGACTGAACTTCCTAAACCACCACAATTCACAGCTGATCAATACAGCCAGATCATGATGATGCTGAACAAAGATGTTCCACAAAACACAATGGCTAACATGGCAGGTATGATGCAATCTTTTATGGCCAACACAGTTAGAAAGGAATGGATAATAGACACAGGAGCAACTAATCATATGATATCAGATTTAAGTATGCTACAGAATATTAAAAATCTTGATTCCTGGAGTTGTAGGAAGGTACACATGCCTAATGGCCAAATAAATCTGGTATCACACATAGGTGATTGCATAATTTCTAAGGGACAAATAGTGAAGAATGTGTTGTTTGTGCCTGATTTTCAGTACAACCTTATGTCAGTCTCTAAGGTAACTAGAGACCTCCATTGCTCAGTCACATTCTTTCCTCATTTTTGCCTGTTCCAGGACCTCTTAAGTGGGAGAATCAAGGGGATTGGTAAAGAGAAAGATGGATTATACCTTTTCTTACCTGCTGATGAATGAGAAGAGGTGAGTAAAGGGCTAAGTGCACAGGAGAAAGGACTTGATGTTTCTTTGTGGCACAGAAGGCTAGCACATGCTTCTGGAGGAGCTATGAGAGAGATTCTTGGATTGCCTATTGAAAATTGTAGAGATTTAATAGATAAATGTGATGTTTGTCCTTTAGCTAAACACACAAGGCTACCTTTTCATTCTAGTGACAGTAAGAGCACTGAAATTTTTCAGCTACTACATTTGGATGTTTGGGGACCTTATAACACTTCTACTATTGATGGTAATAAGTACTTTCTAACAATAGTGGATGACTATTCTCGTGTGACTTGGATTTTTTTGCTAAAATTCAAGAGTGATGTGTTCATTGTATTAAAAGGTTTCTTTAAAATGGTGCACACTCAATTCAGCATTATGGTAAAAACAGTAAGGTCGGACAATGGGACTGAGTTTGTGAATCATAACTTCACTAGTCTGTTAAGAGAACTAGGTATAGTACATCAAAGAACATGTGTCTATACTCCTCAGCAAAATGGAGTAGCTGAGAGGAAGCATAGACACATTCTTGAAGTGGCAAGGGCCATTAGGTTTCAGGGACACATTCCTTTAAGATTTTGGCGACATTGTGTTTTGGCAGCTGTGTATATTATCAATAGATTACCTTCAGTTGTCCTATAAGGGAAATCACCTTATGAGTTGTTTCATGGCAAAAGACCAAGTATGCTACACTTGAGAACTTTAGGATGTTTATGCTTTGCTAGTGTTTTGCCGAGACAAGATAAATTTAGTCCCAGGGCAGTTAAAGCAGTGATGATGGGGTACTCTAATGTCACCAAAGGATACCTTTTATACAATTTGGAGAAAAAGGAGTTCTTTATCAATAGGGATGTTGTTTTCAAAAAAGGAGTGTTTCCTTTCAAGGACATCGAGGGGCCTGTTTTACCAACTTCCTGTCAGGAAGGTGGTTTCTCTAACAATCCTTTTTTGTTTGCAGATATTAATTCTAACATACCTACTTCTGTAGCAGAGACATTGCAGCCTCAAGCCTCTGTAGATACTGATTTGCAAGAAACAAATGTACCATCTCATCTCCTGCCCATTGATACAAATCTGCTCAATGGTTCCTCTGTGGACAATCAAGTACCACATAGTGACTTACCTGGTCCTTCCACCCAAGCCAATGAGGATGAAATCTTTGAAGAACCCTCCATCTATTCATCAGATACTTCAACACCTTTAAGGAGATCTGGAAGAGTGGCTAAACAACCATTGTGGTTGACAGACTATGTAGTGCCTCTGCCAGCTAAGAAACCTCACTCTATGGCCAATTATCTCACATATGATCATATATCCTCCTCTCACAAAGCATATTTAGGGGTTTTTTCCGCAATATCTGAGCCTACATCCTTTTATGAGGCATGCAAAGATGCTCGATGGATAGAGGCAATACAGACAGAGCTAGCAGCACTACAAGCTAACAACACCTGGGAGTTGGTCTCTTTGCCACCAAGGAAGACCCCCATTGGGTGTCGATAGGTATACAAAGTCAAGCTTAAAGCAGATGGAGCAATTGAAAGATTTAAAGCTCGACTAGTAGCCAAAGGCTATAGTCAAAAGGAAGGACTTGACTATAATGAAACATTTTCCCCCGCAGTCAAGATTGCTACTGTCAGAACTGTGCTCTCACTAGCTGCTATGCACAATTGGCATATTCAACAGATGGATGTATACAATGCCTTCTTGTAAGGAGATTTAGATGATGAAGTCTATATGGAGATGCCACAGGGATTTTCAAGTCAGGGGGAGACAGTTGGCAAACCTCAATTAGTTTGCAGACTTGTTAAATCCCTATATGGATTGAAGCAAACCAGCAGACAATGGAATCTGAAATTAACAGAAGCTCTATTACAGTCAGGTTTCAAACAAAGCAGTCTTGATCATTCTTTATTCATTAAACAACATCAAGGTGATATAGTAGTTATTCTTGTTTATGTTGATGATATNAGTTTTTTCCGTAGGGTAAGTAGGTAATTTAGCAGATTACAAAGGTTAAAGGTTATTTCTTAGTTTTAATACAAAAGAAAATATCGCCTTAGGAAATCATATCAGTAAGTTGGGGCTTGGAGATGCTAAACCAGCTTGGACACCTCTTGAAGTCAATGTGAAACTTACTGTGCCAGAATATGATAAGTTGACAGGCAACAAAG
This sequence comes from Nicotiana attenuata, assembly GCF_001879085.1. Taxonomy (NCBI): domain Eukaryota; kingdom Viridiplantae; phylum Streptophyta; class Magnoliopsida; order Solanales; family Solanaceae; genus Nicotiana; species Nicotiana attenuata. The sequence continues at coordinate 171,651 of NW_017670482.1, forward strand.
ATGATAATCTACTTGAAGACAAGGGGCAGTATCAACGACTAATAGGAAAATTGCTGTATTTGACACTAACAAGACCAGATATAGCATATACAGTCCAAACACTCAGCCAGTTCCTTCAACAACCAAAAAGATCTCATTGAAATACAGCCATGAGGGTTGCTAGGTACATAAAGAGGGAGCCAGGGCTAGGAGTATTATTCAGCAGTGAGAAATCGCATAAGATCTCTGTGTTTTGTGATGCAGATTGGGCATCATGTCCTAACACAAGAAGATCAGTGTCAATTTTTTTGATCAAGTATGGTGAATCACTGGTTTCTTGGAAGTCCAAGAAACAAAGCACAGTGTCGAAAAGCTCAGCAGAAGCTGAGTACAGGAGCATGGCCAGTGCTGTTTCTGAAGCTGTTTGGCTGATTGGATTGCTAAAAGAATTGGGAGCAGATGTGATACTACCAGTTGAATTGTACGGTGATAACAAGGCAACTTTGCAAATAGCTGCCAATCCGGTATATCATGAGAGGACTAAACATATTGAAATTAATTGCCATTTCATCCGAGAGAAAATACAAATGGGACTGATAAAAACACAACATGTGGCTTCGAAGGATCAATTAGCAGATATATTGACAAAGGGACTCACCAGGATGCAACATGAATCATTGACTGGCAAGCTGGGAGTACCTAATGTGTTTGTACCTGCCAGCTTGAGGGGGAGTGTGGAAATAGGAGTTATTTAATTAGTAGTGACCTTTTTGTAAATATCATTAGTTAAGTGGGTCAATAGTGAGATTAGTTAGACATATAAATAGGGGCAGTTATTGTACAATGTTAACTAACGATTTCATTTCTTCTTCTCTGAATATATCGAAGCTCTCTCCTTCCTTCTTCATTTCTCTCTTACCTCCATTCTTAGATCTAGGGTTGAGATCACATTCAACCATAATTCAATATGCAAATACTTCAGATTTTCTTTCTTATCTTCAACTATTTTACACTTCTCCTGCTGATTTAACCCATTGCACCACATATTTCACATCTAAAAGATCTTGTAAATGCAGTTCATATTTTCTTTCTTGCTGTCGCCTTCTCTTCATTTTTGTTGCTCATTTTTACCAAACCATTGCACCATAATTTCTGCATCCAACCATGGCTTACTTTGGATTGATCAAAGTATAACCAATTATTAAAGCAGAGATGGGCAAATCAACTAGCCCAATTGATGGAACCTTCTCAAATATCTAAAAAAACATAGTACAATGTAATTCCTTCTCTCAAAAATAATTACATCAAAGATGCACACAGCCTTCTGACTCAACACTCATCGATTCTAAATTAATTTCCCCTACTTTTAATTCCTTCAATGAATCATACATAATTAAGAGCACTTTTACCTAGATTTGAATTGCAATTTTTGTGATGTGACATGATTTTTAGCAGCTGCACAGATTTAAGACCTCTCTTTGTTTAGCTAACCTTTTATACCAGCAAAATTCATCTGTTTATCAAAAGACAAATCTTTATATTCCAGTTTTCTCTCAAAATCGTAACACTCTCAAAATTCTTTAACACTAACAAAATCAGTCAAATTAATCTCTAATACGTCGGTAAAAGAAGGCAAAGAAAGAATTACCTAATCGGAGAAGACCAGAGGTAAGAGGAGGAGCACGGGGCGCCGGAAAGGAAACACCGACTGTTTTTGTGCGGTTTGCTATTTCAGCTTTATATATTCCTACTATTTAGAAGCGCGAGTTCTAGCAGCTCTTACGTCCTTCCAGGAGTAATTTAGGAATTTCGCATTTTTAGTTTGACGTGGAAGACCGTCCTCTAATACTTATCTCCCTCTCTTGTGGGCACGTGGTTTATAGATTACTTAAACTCCTACCTACCTACTATGTTGAAGCGTCTCTGGTGATTTATTTTGCAGAGCTCTCTTTTGTCGTTGTTGAAGCCAGTGGATTACTGGCTTTGATCAAAAGTTATATAAATTCTAGGTTAATTTCTACAGAGATAGGGAGGGTATTTCGAAATCCCTAGGTCTTACTTGATGCTCTCAAAGGCGTCTCAATAAAAGTCGTGGCCTAAAGCCAAATTTTAATAAGGGGCCTTAATTTTTTTTGCCTATAGTATAGTTATCTTGCAAAATATAGTATTAATATTACATTGATTTCTTTTTGTCTTTCTTTCTTTTTGTCCTTTGAGGAGTTATCTTATAAAATATAATATTAATATTCACATTGGTAAGGAAATTCAAGTTAATAAGATGTTAGCCACGTATTTACAATTTTTTACCTATGATCTTATTGTAATAAACGTCATTAATCAATATGAAGATATGAGTATCTTAATTCAATGTTCTAAAATATTTTTACTGTTAAAAAATAGATAGTCTTTCTTTCCTTTTTATAATTATTTTGTATTTATTTTTTGTTTTTCTATAAACTTCAATATTGTCTAAGCGAAATAAAGATAGTAAATCCACAACTAAAAATATTTTTGGGCACCTAAAATTTAGGAGGCCTAAAGCAAAAGCTTTACTAGCCTCCCCTTGAGCCACCCCTGGATGCTCTATCACTTTTCAGTTTTCCCTTATCTTGTCTTTTTCCTTTCTTTTACCTTTGGTGTGTATCTATTTCTGTCTGTCTGGGTTCAAATGTGATCATCAAAAGGTGTTGGTTGTTATCGGTGGCTGAAATGAAAAATGGTATAGAGTACTTTTTCCATGTCATAGATGTGTTTCTCAACTATTATTGGCTGGTTTAGTGTGTGACGAATGGAAGAAATGTTGTCATTTGATTTCAACGGATTGCTAAAGTAAAAGGAAGGTCTTTGTGTTATTTGTTGGCTGAATTTGGACACTTAAAGGGACTGATATGTAGTAAAAAATTTAGTTTTGACTTTTCCTTGTGTTAGTTTGTCAATTTTGGAGATACAATTCAATATCCCTCACCATTAATGGTACGAGAATTTTCCTATTAAAATAGATAAGATATAAGACTATGTAGAAGCATTCGTTTGTTTATTTTTGCGCATTCTTGCTCTGCACAAGTTTGTTTTGAGATAAAAGAAGCCACAATTTTATTTATCTCATGTAAGCGATCGTTTTGTATATTGCTTCTCATGAATAAACACAACTTTATATTTTCTTTTTTGATAGGTCTGGAAGAATCAAAAGCTTATATTTCAACCTATATAAGCATTGTAACGACCCGACCGGTCGTTTTGAGAATTAGCATCCCGTTCGACGGCTTAAGGTCTCGAGCAGCTTCGTATTATGTGTTATGACTTGCGTGTGTGGCCGAGTTCAGTTTTCGAATGATTCGGGGTCAATTTGGAATAAAGATTCTTGTGCTACAAGCGTAAGCGGTAAGAGTTGACCGAAATTTGACTTTTGTGTAGACAACTCCAAAATGACATTTTGATGATTCCAATAGCTTTGTATGGTGATTTTGGACCTAGGCGTATGTCCGGATTTGGATTTGGAGGTCCGTAGGATAATTTGAAGCATTTTGGCGAAAATTGAAAAGTTAAAGGTTTGGAAGGTTGAGAGATTTGACCGTGAGTTGACTTTGTTGATATCGGGATCAGATATTGATTCCGAGAGTTTGATTAGCTCCGTTATGTCATTTTGAACTTGCATGCAAAATTAGACGTCATTCCGGGTTGGTTTGATGTGTTTCGGCACGAGTTTTGGAAGTTGGAAGATTTTGAAATTCATAAGTTCGATTCGTGGTGCGATTCGTAGTTTCGCCGTTATTTCATGTGATTTGAGGCCTCGAGTAGGTCCGCATTATATGATAAGACTTGTTGGTATATTCAGACGAGGTCCCGAGTGGCTCGAATGAGTTTCGGACGAGGTTCAGATCGTCTTGGAAATTTTTGGTTGCGGTTGTTGGGCAGTGTTATGGTGTATCTGCATCTGCGGAGGTTTGATCGCAGATGCGGAGCCGCTTCTGCGAAGTTTCTGTCGCTTCTGCGATGTTGAGGCGTGGGAGGAAGCTTCGCTTTTGCGGAGTTTTTGTCGCAGATGCAATGGCCGCTTTTGCAGCCCATCGATCGAAAATGCGAAGCTATCCGCTTCTGCGGCTGTTTGTGCGCTTCTGGGGAGTCGCAGGTACGACTCATTCTTGCGCAGGTGCAGCCACTGGCTAGCTAGTTGGGTTCGCAGATGCGAACCTTTTCTCGCAAATGCGAGGCCGCAGATGCGGCGATTCTGTTCGCAAATGCGAAAAACCTGGGCAGAATCACATATATTCGAGGGTTTGGCATTTTTGTCCCTTTTTGAGTTTGAAGCCTCGATTTTGAGCGATTCTGGAAGGATTCTTCACGAGTTTGATTTTGATAAATGTTCTCTATCCGAATGATTACATTTCATGATTTCATACTTATCTATATCATTAAATCAGTGAATTGAAAGGAAGAAAATATGAAATTTTGTAAAATCTTTCAAAAATGTAAAATGAGGATTTGAAGGGCGATTCGATATCGGAAATGGATAATTTTTGTATGGTTGAACTCGTTATCGAATGGGTGTTCGGATTTTGTAAATTTTGTCGGGCTCCGAGGTGCGGGCCCGGAGTTGACTTTTTAGTTTTAACTAAAAATCGATGCTTTATTATCCGGAGTTGTTTCCTATGAGTTTTATTTATGATTTGAAGTTATTTTGGCTAGATTTGAGCCATCTGGAGGTTGTTTCACTCGAGAAGGTCATTTTAGAGTATCGCTCTAGCTTCTTGAGGTAAGTATCTTGCCTAACTTTTTGTGTGTGTGTGGGGGGGGGGGGAGGGGCTTACCCCTTAGGATTTGAGTCATTTGTGCTAATTGTGTCATGTAAAGACCGTGTACGCGAGGTGACGAGTACGTGCTCGGGCTTGTTTGTGGAAATTTGACTGTTTAGGGCTCTTAGGTTCTTAAGTTCATTAGATATGAAGTTGTTTTGTCATGTTAAATCCCCTATTTACTAAATTCATCCTTACATGTCTTATTGGAAATTAATTGATTCGTGTTCTACCCTTATTGTCGATTAAACTCTATTGTGCCTTAACTGAAGTTGTTGCCTCTTTTATTGTCATGCTATCCTTTCCATAATTGCTTATCCTTAATTGAAGTTATTATTATCTTTTCCGTAATTGTCTATCCTTAATTGAAGTTATCATTATCTTTTCCGTAATTGTTTACCCTTAATTGAATTTGTTGTATCTCTTCCGTAATTGCTCGACCTTAAATGAAGTTTTGTTATCCCTTTTCATTGTCGACTTGTCCTTATTTGGAATCATTGATCCATGTTATCTCTCTTATCGTTGAATTTTACTTTTGTGGAATCACTGCTACACATTATCTCTTCCTTGTTTCATGTTGTGTCTTTCTTTGTGAGCTCGTTCCACCGTTTCTTTGTGTTCTGAAGTTCCTGAGTTAATTTACTTGCTGTATTCTCGTGTTATTGTTATTGTTATTGTTGTATTCAGTGTTGTTGAGCCGAGGGCTGTGCGTGGTTGTGATATTGGAACTATTTGGAGGAAATATTGTGGTATATGAGCACATATTGTGAAAGTCATTTTATTGAGTTGTTATGTTTTGGCACACGTGTTATTGTTGGGAGGATTGTTTGGGAGTTTGTACGAGATTTCTACCGTGCTGTTGTTACTATTGATATGCATGCCGTGGTATAAGGTCTGGGCGTTGAAACTAGGGGTGTGCATTCGATTTATCGATTCAATTTTGACCCTTATCGATAATTACTTATCGATTATCGATTTGTACATATGCTTATCGTTATCGTTTCAATAAGGTTTCGATTTTTTTGATTTCGATTTATCTATTTTGGGGGCTTATCGATTCGGTTATCGATTACACCAATAAGAAAATTTGCGGGATTCCACGGAAAGTATATCGCTATAAACACGCCTAACTAACATGGACAAAAAGAAGCTAAAATAAGACGAACACCATTTATAATATAAAAATTGTGTCAACAAGCACATGCAACAAAACTAAAGTAAGGGATCAAATGTATGCCACCAACACTCCAACGGTATAAAAAAACAAAACAAAACAAAACACATCATCACGGCTAATTCTGTTTTCCATTAATTTGAACTTCATTCCCTTGATCTTTAAATATGATCATTCCTTAAATGTGGTAGAGGAAATAATAGGGTAATGGACTTAGGGTAAAGGAAAGGGTATAGATTAGGGAAAATAATATTGTATAGCCGCTTTCAAAATAGTAGGCGAAATATATATACATTCTGTATGTTATATTAATCTACACAAATAGGTAATTACTCATTTAACAAGTGTCTACAGTCTAGGGGTGTGCATTCGATTTATCGATTCGATTTTGATCCTTATCGATAATTACTTATCGATTATCGATTTGTACATATGCTTATCGTTATCGTTTCAATAAGGTTTCGATTTTTTCGATTTCGATTTCGATAACAAATAATCGATTCGATTTATCGATAAACCGATTTGAATGCACACCCCTATACGGTACTGTTCAAGCCTATTCGATTTTACATTTTGATAAAGACAAGGTAGTTGCAGTCGGGGTAGC